>NC_053450.1:79670446-79970446 GCF_015227805.2 Hirundo rustica | reverse complement strand
TCAAATCTTGATGAAGCCATACACCAGCATCTTTCCGACGACAAACAGCAGTTTTGATTGCTTCCTCTGGCTGTGGTACTAACCAGATGGGCACCTGAGAATATGACTATTTCTATTATCAAATAGAGTGTCTTGACAAAGGCTCATAAATTCTTTGTTGTTTGTTCATTTTTCTTCTGTTGCTCGTTAAACATAGAAAAGGCAGACATAAATGGGCCAACTCCAGGATCTTGCAGCTGGGTCGATAACCTAGAAGACAACTTATTCTCCTAAAATATTTGTACTGATTACTGGATATTTCATCCTCTTTCGCTTTTTCCATTCCTTACTTTCAGAGTTTATGACCTAGAATATTCTTATGGTTTTGACGACAGTCTTCTGCTTTGTCCATCATATTTTTTACCTATCTCTTTCTGCTCATTTGGAGATTTCTTTTCAGAACTGCAGATAGTCTATTTTCCTCTAGATGGATTTTCCTGTGGATTTTGCCTATTAGTGTATTTTAGAAAAGTTTTCAGAACTTTCTATTTAGACCTCTTTTTATATATTTATATATCTTCACAGCCTATATATTCTCTAATCATTCCTTATCCTTATTGCATCTTGTAACTTTTCTGCTTCTAAATTAGGGTTATCAATATATGCTTCAGAAGATGTAACCTCCTTCTGGGTTTACATGTGATGTACAGGGTGCCCTTTTGGTCTGTCATGTCTGCCTCTAGTTATATGTTTTTCTTTCTCTTTAGACAACAGTTAGAGCTGCTTAACTTTCTACCTTGGTTTCTTACATACTCCCTCATTAGTGCTGTTCACCAGTTCCCAATTCTTAGTCCTCTCTGCCATGGAATTCATCTTACAACACTTCCTTCTGGTTTCCTACTAACAAAGGTATTTTAAAATCTTTTTTCATATAAAGTTCTCTCAACCGAACCTTTTTGCATCTTCGGACTTAGGACACTCCTTATACCCAAATTATGATCTTTTTATAGATTTTTTTACAAAGTTTGATTTTAGCCTGCACACAAATCCTGCCATAAGGAGATGAAACACAAAGTTTAAAAAAACCCCAAAACTAAAAAACCCGCCCACCCTCCCCCCCACAAAAAAAAAAAAAAAAAAAGGCAAACCCTCCCCCAAGACAAAACATGATTTTTCCTTAAAAAGGACATGTTAAAAGAATTGAAATTATCCACTCCTGTGCTTGTTTGCAACTTATTGCTTTCTAAGTTACAGGACTACTGTGTAGTCAAAGATCTTTCTTACATTGAGTTCTCTGAACATGCAGCCCTTTTCAGTTCTTTTCTATATTCTGCAGCTTGAAAGAGATTATTTCAGAGGAAAATATGTCATTATTTCCAGGGAAAATAGGTGTCATTACTTTCTATCTTTACCACTAGAAAGAACAGAAAATTTCTATTAATTTAGCTTGTTATTTGTATGGATAATTTACTATGGAGGGTACTTGCCCTAGTTAAATATCACATAACTCAGCTGAGAGTAAAGGAAACAAATTCTGTTTAGTATCCAGCTCTACAGTGGATGTTTTGTGGATTCCTTTTCCTAGATAATTATTTCCAGTGATTTTTATCTAATATGTTTTCATCATAAATGAATTGTGAGGTCAAAGTCATTATTACTTGTATTTTGTTTGAAGATGCTTGCAGAAAACATCAGTAAGGGCCAAATATATTAATTACTGTTACAGTCCTAGACCCTAAGGAGAGTCAAACACTATAATTAAAGCTATATTAAAATATGCCTTCTGAGAAATACAATAATTGGAAAAAGACTGCTTCTGGGCCAGGTTTACCACTGTTGAATTCTAGTTCATGGTATAGTAAAATAGGCAATTATGCAAGCAAAGAATAACAGAATTCACTGGTGTGTTATTAATAACATAGATGCTGCCATATTCATAGATTCATAGAATGGTTTGATTTGGAACTATTCGTAGAATGGTTTGATTTTTATTTAAAGATCTTCTAGTTCCAACCCCCATGCTGTGGCAGGAGTGCTACCCACTGACCACTTTGCTCAGAACCCAGGCCTTGAACACTGCCAAGGATGGGACATGTGAAACTTCTCTGGGAAACCTGTTCCAGTGCCTCACCACCATCACAGTAAAGAATTTCTTCTTTATATCTAATCTAAACCTGGTCTCTTTCAGTTGGAAGCTGCTCCCATGGAATGAAATGTCCTTTCATTACATGCCCTTGTAAAAAGTCTGTCTCCATCTCTCCAGTATGTTTTCACTGTTTCCTTTATACACTCTTATAAAGTTCAGATTAGGCTGAAAATTCTCAAGGTCAAAAAACATCAGAAACGACATCTGACTATGTAAAAGACAGAGCAAGACCTAGACCAAGTAATGATCACTAAGTGATCCCTATACTGTAGTTCTTAAGCCCTGGCACAACTGATCATCTTCAATGCCTTTGGATTTCTGGTCGTTTGATTGAACAATTTGCTTGTAAAAAGCAGATTTGTCATTATGTCATGAAATCCCAAATAAATGGAAAAATAGCATTTACTTTTATCTGTTTTTCTATGTATGTTAGAATAAATATGTAGTGTAGACAGACTGTGAGGGAGTAAATAATCGTGCCAACGGTCTTGGATTTACAGGTGGTTTTTTTTTTTCCATATATGGCAGTATTTGGTGGGGAAGATAATTTTGAAAGAACTGGGATAAAAAGACAAACTAGTTTTAAAGTTTTCTGATCTTCAGATTAGCCCATCACTAGCCAGTCATGTGCGCATGATGTTTGTTTTTCCTTTTTTTTTTTTTTTTTTTTTTTTTTTCCCCAGTTCTTTCCTATATACTTAAAATAGTATCTGCACTTTATGAATGAACAGTAGGGGGGGATCCTTGATGATACTTTATTTCTGTGATGGAAGAATTGAACAGGATGTAGAAAATATTTTGATTGAATAAAAACTGTCAGTGGTAATGACAAAGATTTCATATTTTTAAGGACTGATATATTTTGCTAAAATTTAGAGAAGGTCATTAAGGCTAGAAAATTTTCTGTAATCCAAATAATCATCAGATTTCAAAGTTTGTATGACAACGTTTCTTCTGGTAGTATCTATCTACAGTAACACTTAGAAAGCGGGGCGTATTGATGACTTGTTTTTCGAAAGTTCCAATGGCCTGTTTCACAAGTTCCAATGGCCTTATCTTTTTTCCTAGATAATGTTAAAAATTCAGCTCAGACATAGCTATTGTTTACATTTTCCAATTAAATCTTAATCACACTTGTGGGATTAGGGAAGGTTATTTTCAATTTATGTAGAAGGAGGCCTGAAATAAAGAAGAAAGTACCTAATGCAGACTGTAATATCACAAATATATTTGGAAAATCCAATCGATATTAGCTGAAAATTTCTTTGGTGTCTGTTGGAATACAAATTGATGTTCTGAGACCTTCACGTAGTGTCATCTGCAACTATGTGCAACATTGGCTTTGGATGTTTCAGGTACTTCTGTGGTCCAAGTTACAGCTACTGATGCCGATGACCCTTCATATGGAAACAGTGCCAGAATAATTTACAGCATACTCCAAGGACAGCCATATTTCTCTGTGGAACCAGAAACAGGTTATGAAAATTTTCATTATCTTCATTTACCATCAACTTTAAACTTTTTCTTCCATTTAAAAGACCTTAGATCACCTAAAAATTTTAATTAAAAACTAACTGAAATGAAAGAGCATTTCTTGCTTTTTTCTCATGATTTATAACATTTTTAATACATATAAAAACATATGAATACATATAGATACATATAATGCATATAAAACCAAGACATCTGAAATGATGAAGTATAAGTAATTTTACAGTGGTATTATTTATTGCTTAAGATTAAATAACAACTTTTCTGATAAAGTCAAGAAAAGGGTTTTTTTTCTCAGAAAATATTGTTCTTTTTTTCCTAATGATTCTACTTGGATTAATGAAATGTGTTCTTTCTCCTAAACCTTGTGCATAAGTATCTTGAATAATTTTTAGCATGAAACAGGAAAGGGACCTGTGATGTAGAACAAGTATTCAACCAAGACATAGCCCGTACTAAAGACTACTCCAATTGTAAGACTATGATAAAAGTTAAGGACAGAAAATTGTACTTTGAAACATTTAATTAATAATTTAGAGATTTATTTCAGGACTAATATAAAAAAAAGATGCAGCAGATTGCTGCACATAAGCAACAAATACATTTTTAGTGACTATGTTTTCTGATTTATTTCTTTCAGGCATCATCAGGACTGCATTGCCGAATATGAACAGAGAAAACAGGGAGCAGTACCAAGTAGTTATCCAGGCAAAGGACATGGGAGGCCAGATGGGAGGATTATCAGGAACCACCACTGTGAACATCACACTGACTGATGTCAACGACAATCCACCTCGCTTCCCCCAGAGTAAGCTGCATTTAATAGTTGACTTGTGCTGTAAGAGTTAAGCAATCACCATCTGGTTTAATTTAGAGTAAATCTAGATTATGGGGCACACATAAACAAAAGGCTTATGTGCTGATTATCATTATTAGAGCAGTATATTAAATATTACAGCTTTGTTGTTGTTGTTGTTAGAATATAGTTACATGATCAAATACAACTGCTGTAAACCTGGAATTCTTCCCAGTAAAGTGGGGAGCAATTGTAGGTGGACTTGTAAGAGCATTAGAGCAATGTTTTTGTTTTCCTTACCTATTGTTTAAATCCTACATGCTCTCCCATTGGAGAATTAAATGTTGTAATTCTAGATATCCAGAAATTTTTGAATTGAAGTATCTGCTTAAATATTTAATCATGAAGAATGTGGAAAAGAAAATTAATCAAAGGTAATCAGACTGATTTGTATTTTTTCAGCTATAGAGCTACAAAACAACATAGAAAAAATCCCAAATTAAAGTAAATTACTTTTTTTTTTTTTTTTTTTTTACTTTTTTTACAGCTTTAGTGAAGGTTTTTATAATGCTCTGTTGACTTTTCATAGTACAGCTGTCAAGACTTTGTATCCTCAACCCAAAATATAATAATGTTCTTGGTCTCTGTCTAATATGGAAATATTAAACTATGTAACATTGAATTTGTAACAGTTAAGGATTTTAAATACATTTGAGGCCGTTTGCATAAATTGAAGTTGCAATATTTGCAGGATGATTTAGATTTACTTAATATGTAGAGGATTTAGAGTTATCCTCACCACACATTTTAGACACTCTGCATAATTCTACTCAATCCAGTAGTTACTGATGCACTCTTCTTGATCAAAATAAAAGAATCAGCTTCAAATTATGCTCCTTATGGCACAACTAAAGTACATAATTATGTTCAATTTAATATTGCAGTTAATATATATGCATTTAGCTAAGATGTTTATCAGCGTGTCATTTCATATACACACTTGAAGTAAAAAAGTCATGCACCATTGAGTAAGGAGAATTTGTGCATTTCCACAAAGGTCATATTCTGAACAGAATTTCTTGATAATTTACCATTTTATTTTCTTAGTTTTTCCACAAATATTTTATTTGTTACTTTTGTTGTTTCCATTTGTTTATGGAAGATTATGTTATTTCCATTGTTGTGTAGGAGAGGAATGCTGTATTACTCCTCTCTGGACACACTGAAGAAGACTGTTCAAAGAGGTGTCATGTTCAGAGCGTTACAGGAGAAAAGAAAAGAAAAGAAAAAAAAAAAAAAAAGTTTAAGACACCATAGAAGCTTCAAAACAGCATATTTATACTTTTCTTTTTCTCTTTTTTGTTGTTTTTCAAATAGTGTGTTAAATTAGAAGTTAGAATTATGTAATCAACTTTCTAGACCATTTTAACATGGCTTATCTGAGAGTACAACAAAATATTTGAGAGAGAGAAGGATTTGATGTAGCATCTCTGCATTTTTCTTTAATGTCAGTTTAAATCAGATGTGTCATTTGCTTTAAAGAAACTTAGTTTTACTCCCATGGGCATTTATTGTTGTTGTTTGGGTTTTCTCTCTACTTTCTCTCTGCCAATTTCTTAGTTAGATATAAATGAATGTTTCACTGGAGATGAAAACTAAAACATTTATAAAGATGACACATTTTACTTGATATATGAAAGTAAAAATAGCTATTGACTGTTTAAAAAATTATATTTAATCTCAAAATGGAAATAGGCATTATAATGATTCATTATTTTAAAAGAGTTCAATGAGACTGCTGGAATTGAAACTGATTAAGTTAAATTATTTTTATTTTATTCCATTAGTAAAAAAGAATGTGTATGTATTAGGTTAATGAAACAATAATATTCATATCAGATTTATAAATTACCAGGCTAAGTATTAGAATGTCCATTATGTTTCCACAGGACTCAGCATATTACAGCTATATGTTTCAATAAAATGTTTAATATCAGCTTAAATGTCTCCCACAAGAAACTCATATTAAAATTGTGGAAAATTCAACATAATGTATGATACCATACTTTCTAAAAAATTTTAAATATATATATGTATAAAAATATATATATATGTTTTATATATATATATATATATATATATATATATATATATATATATGTTATGAAGCAAGGATTCTTCAGAATATTTTTCACTGCTTAAAAATACACTAAAACCCACATAGATAACAGTGGTGATGAGATTGAAAATTATTTCAAGGTGCTGCAGAAAGGTCTTCAAAGACATCAGACAATGGATCTCTGTTTCAGCTGTAATATTTCCAAGTGTTCTCAGAAGTAAGGAAATCGTGTTGATCAGTGATAAATGGAAAATGCGATTTATGGACTTAGAAGCCTGAGTCTGAATGAAACTCAGTGCACCTGAATTATGGCAGCCCATGTCTCCTGTGAGACTGTAGCCTCTAGTACGTTATAATATTTATCTTTACATTATAAGCCTATACAAGAGCGAATGGGAAAAAGGGTAAATGGAAAAATAAGATTGGTTTTTCATTCTATATGACTGACTGAAGTATTTACAATCCCAAGTGTGTAGACTTCAATCCTCAAGCTGATTTCTGCTCTCCTTAGTATATGGAAAAGTATTCCTTTCCTTGATCCTCCCATTTCTTTTCCTGACAGACAAATGAAAGGACATCATTCACTGGAGTAAATGCAAAGAGTAAATTATTTTCCTTGAGAAGAGAGAAATAAGATTGACAGCAGAGTTTTGCAAGGATGATTCTGCTTTGGTGTACTTAGTATTCTGATACAGTGTCTAAAGCTGCACTGCATCCCATACTGCACTGCATCCCATACTTGCTCAATGCATTAAATGGCTTCAGTGGCAAAAATTATAAAACTGAGTGTCTCATACTATGGTGGACATTTCTAGAAATGGATAAGTTGGATTAAAAATTATCTTTCAGATGATAAGTTTTTGGTTATTTTCCTTCTCTGTTTCCACTACCTTATTAGCAATTCATGATATGAGCTCTTACCACTTTGTAGACTAAATTAATGACTTGGGTATTGCACTGGGAGTCAAAGTAGTGTCCACAAGGCATAGCTTACGGATGTAGTTTTAAGTGCTGAAGATAAAAATTGTCGGGAGTAGTTGGCACCCCACAAAAATAATTATAACATAGAAACATTAATTGAGGACAAAAAAACAACAAAAACCAAAAACCAAAAAACAAAAAAACAAAACAAAACAAAACAAAACACAAAAACAACCCACAAAAAAAAAAAAAAAACCCCCACCCCCCCCAAAACAAAAGAAAATTAAAAAACAAAACAAAACAAAAAAACCCCCACAAAACAAAACAAAAACAAAAACAAAACAAAACAACAAAAAACACCCCACAAAAAACAGTCTTTCACTGTGGTCTCCTATAGTACTGCTTAAGTACTAAACTAGGGTTATTTTTTTTTTTTTTAATTATTTGGTGATTACAGAGAGATTGTCTACTAGTGGAGTATACCGGTTTAGCTATTAGAGAAAAGTAATGAAAATGTTAGAGAAAATACAGGATAAAGTACGCAACACCAAAATGTGATTGAGCAAAAGTAAACATATAAAAATAGAATGTGGGGTGTACATGGCCATAAAGAATTCATTCTGCTGCTATATGAAAGTTTCATATTAAAATATGCTTAAGTAAAATTATATGAAGAAATTAAATTTAAATATTTCAGTATTTTTCATTCAACATTTAATTGCAAACGAAATGTGATTGCATTTATTTTTTTTTTAATTTTTGTGGGGTTTTTTTTTCAAGTTTGTCAAATAGGAACATAATAATGTAATAGAAGCAGAAAAAATAACGCTGTAGAAGCAGAAAAAAAATCTCAAATGACCCAGAATTTTTTTTTTTTTTGTAGTGAGTGTCACTGTGTAGCTGGTTTTAATACACCAGTAATCCTCAAATGACTCATGCCTTCCTGAGATATGATAAAATCATGTTAGTTGTGACTGTCTCATACAGCCTTGCCAATCTCTCCCCATGATTCTTCTTGATTGCACAAAATTGATACTCCCTTGATGGACTTTTCTGTACTAATTATTTGTGGCAATGTATATATGTGTTGCTTTTTGTGTAGCATGTTAAACTTTTTACTGTTGTGGTTCATGTCCTCAACCATTTCCACTTTTGTATTACTTTAAGCTTGCTTCTAACTCCTTCAACTTAGGTAGCCTCTAAGTAGAACAGAAAATACTGGAAAACTTAACCAAGACAGTAGATGAAAATGTTTTCCAAGATAGATGTGATGAATTCACTTTCATCTTTGGAATGACAACTGTAGATGCATTAATTTTAAAATATTTTTTTGAGAATTCTTCATAGAGCATTATGTACCCCACGTGTTTTTCTAGAGTATGTTCCAACAGATGGGATCAAATATCTGCACCCTTATTTACAGTTTTCACACTAAGGCTAGGATGCAATGCTGAAATAAATGATAAGATACTTATTTCAATTTACTGCAGCATGTCTGAATGATGACAGTTTTATTCCTATGCATTTTATCAGCTATATGACACTACCATAAAGAGATATAACTGAAATAAGAAAAGTAGCACAAACCAAGAATTACAATATTCATAAGCCTATTTAAGGTGAAGTAACTGGTTTAACAAGTAGAAGCACAATTATACTTGTTAAATATACTTTAACAAGTATAGGCACAATCTCTGCTTGTAGATTTTTAAAGCACCTCCTCCTGCATTAATGTTACTCAAATTTATTTAATATGATATCTTACTATCTAATTTTGAAAGCTGAAATATCAATCCGTTGCATAGAATCGGCCAGCAAAATCAAAGAATTCAATTCTTGTTATTTCTTCTATGATAAAATATATGTCAAAGATTGCCATTAGATATTAAGGGGTAAAAAGAAGAGTGAAACCTGGCAAGAAAACAAAGCAGTCTTTCCAGATGGTATTTCAAGAATGAAAGAAAAATGAGGACAAGAAAATTGCAAGGAAAAGAAAGGCAAGAAGAGTGCAGATATAGTTGATTCTCCTCTGAGATAGAATAAAGGTCTTTCTCAACCCTACTTTTCTATGAATGTTTCTTCTACGATTTTCTTTTCAGTCTCCTAGATAAAGCTTTCCTCTGGATAGTTCTCTGCCTTGTATTTTGTCCATCATTTTGGTATTAAATGGCAAGTTCTCTAGAATAAAATATGCACAAAATTATGTTATCAGCTATTGTTCATGAAGTATTATTTCATGCATGTTACTTCATGCTTGTGGGGGTCCTGAATGGCTCTTTGTCTCTTTGACAGGTACCATCCATCTCCGCATTCCTGAGTCCTCCCCAGTTGGGACAGCCATTGGCAGCGTTAAAGCCACTGATGCGGACACTGGAAAAAATGCAGAAGTAGAGTACAGAATTATAGATGGCGATGGGACCGATATGTTTGATATTGTGACACAGAAGGACACACAGGAAGGCATCATCACTGTGCGAAAGGTGTCTATTAACAGCATTCACTAAATGATTTTGATGTCAATGATATGTTACAAATGTTCATTGCTTACAACATGTGATAACACATGCTGACTGCTTAACATTTGCAAGCATCCCCCATCAGTGTGACCTAAAGGTACCATTTCCTTTTAAGACGAACTGAAAATAAAAGATGATGACCATATCTAAGATGCAGCATAGGTTTAAAGCATTGTTGCCAGCAAAGTATGAAAAACTGGACCAGCCAGAGTGGGTTAGCACTAATTATCTTGGTGATTTCACATGCAGACTTCTTAGGTATTTCTGTAACCTATTTTCTTCAGCAAGCAATCAGCAGCTCACTCACTTATGAGGGACACAGATTTTCCTTCCCTGTGAGATTCTCATCTACTTGATTGAGATGAGATCTGTATCCCAGACCAGAGGTGAATTGCAAGCTATATGGTTTTGTTCCGGTTTCCAGTGTATGAGAGGGCTGCCACATGAGCAATGTGTATGTAATGAAGGTGTTCCTGTTCCAGAGCTAGATTTAGTTCTGTCCTCTGTCTTGCATTGTCAAAGCAGTTTCAGATGCTTGTCTTCTAAGTCTAAGATCTCTCAAGTAGAAATGCCACTCTCCTACTACTCAAAAATTTCCCTTCCAGGAGTCCCTTGGTCCTCGTCTTTGAGATTTTGAGGTGAACTCCAAAGAGTTCAGGGACCATTTTTAACATAAAGCACTGTTTATATTACCTTTCCAAACAAATGTCCTTAAACACAGAATAATGAAATAAACAATTATATAAAAGATACCTCCATATCTTTTGATAATGGCAACCAAGGAAGAGAGAAGTTTTGCAAAGAGTGTCCTTTTTTAATCTGTTTTGTTGTGTTCATAGTGAGTGTAGTTGTTTATCTGGGAAAAAAAAGAAAGAAAAACCCAAAGATGGAGGTCTTATATTTTTCCTTTTCCTAGTTAGTGAAAGCTTCTCTTGAGATGCTCTTTTCTTGCTTGCTTCAGATTTTCACATAAACTATTATATTAAATCAATTGAGTCTTAGAAAAAAGTCTAGTAGCTAAATCAAGCATAAGAAATTTACTTAATTATAATACAGCAGCCCAAAAAATGTCAATAAATACTAATGAATAAGATGTCCTGATTTTGTCCTTAACAGTCTGACAGAAATTGCATTTTTCAGGATGTTTTTTCAGTCATGAATAAGTTTATTCAATACTATAGACAACAGCACTAACAAGCGAGGAAGGAGATGAGAATGCTAAGTTCATTGATTCATTAAAATGGTCTCTTTTTTATTATTATTAATCCATTTTGATTGTAATTTTTGTTTTCGGTGGTGAATAACTACAAATAGCTTGTGTTTCTTTACAAAGCCTGTAAGTTATTGTCTGAATGTATTATGTGTTGTAAAAGAACATTCTCTGTACAAATTTTTTCTATACAATTTCTCGCAGACAAAATAATTGATTTTCTGCAATTTCATATATTTGGGCAAGAATTTTGTTCCTTACTGTTGATGTTCTGGAATGCCTGTATAATCCACAGGTTTCATATCCATGTTTTGCACTGTAGATGGACAAGATGTCCAAATTGGATGTGAATATTAGAGTAGCAAGTTTACATATTCATGGTGCACATTCTTCCAGATTAAGTCAATTAGACTAAATCAGGACTAGCGTGTCTTCTTTGATTTTAGGATTGAAGCCAGCATCCCTTAACATCTGAACGATACACTTCACAGACACAGCAGTAGCCTCAGATCTAGGTTAAATAGTAGCATTTCTCAATTGTATTCATAGATACTCTCCCATCTGCTTTGACTAGTTTTTTGAAACAAGTCTGGGGCGGTGGGAAAACACTCTTTCACTGGACTGCATCTTTCTGCTTTTGAATAGTGTATTTAAATATCTAACCTGTCACTTCTGCATCTTTAGTGAGCATTAATTAGTATTTAAAAACAGGTAGGCAGAAAAAAATAAGTCATCAACCACCCATTTTGATGAATGAAAATCACCAGTTCTATATCCTTCTGAGAATGCGTGAGAGTTAATGAAGTCTTCTTTGTGTCAGAAAGGTAGATTTTGAGCTTGCTCATTTCCTTAGAAACATTAATTAGCTAACATTTTTCATCTATGACAGCAAGAAAAAATTGAGGGAATAGAATTCTTTTCAATCTAAAATGATTTCTAATTATAACTGTGAACTGTTCCTCCTTCCATTTTAAAAAAGAACTGCTGACAAAAATGTCAAATATATTTTCAAAAAAAACCAAAACCCTCTGATGTTGGATTCATTAAATTAAATGAAAAAGAACACGATTAAACCCTACTATTTCTCTAGATATAGAGACACCATCCTCAAAAGACCTAAAACATTCCTGATATTTAAGGTAGCTATATAGGATTGACAGTAAGAATACTCTGGTCATTTTGATTATCTAGGAGTTTACAGAATTTCCTAAGAAATATTAGTGTTGAATACCTTCTTCTGAAATGTTTGTATTTCCAGTCAGTATCTCAAGCATTTTAAATGGTTATATGATGATTTCAAATCCATATTTGTGTGAAACAGCTGCAAAATTCCCTGAAAAATTGGTTTACTTGCACTGAAAATATTTTTGTCATTCATGCTGAGATAATTTAATTAATGTTTGGGGAAAGATACTTCTTCTAAAAACAATGGTAATTTCTTATTAAACAAAGTGATTCCTGTGGTGGGGAAAATATAAGTTTATGTTGGTGTTCCCATAATGCAGGGCAGGATCTGGTAAGGCTTGAGCCCTCTTCTGTTTCCATTATGTATATAGGCCAACATCTGTCAGATGTAAATTAGATGTAAATCTAATTTAACAAAATTTATCACAATTTTCATTTTTAGCCACTGGACTATGAGACAAGACGACTTTATACTTTGAAAGTAGAAGCTGAAAATACCCATGTGGATCCCCGTTTCTATTACCTTGGGCCTTTCAAAGACACAACTATTGTGAAAATCTCTGTAGAAGATGTAGATGAACCTCCTGTTTTCAGCAGGTCTTCTTACCTTTTTGAGGTACATGAAGATATTGAGTTGGGGACAATAATAGGAACAGTAATGGCACGGGATCCTGATTCTGCCTCAAGTCCAATAAGGTAATATACTTCAGTGTCTGTATACACATTATGTGCTAAAGAAATCAAGACAAATAGTAATGCAACATTAATTTCACATAGAGGTTTTTTTCTATTACTTATTAGTGTTCCAGAGATAGACAGAATTGAGAATGGTGCTATCTGTAAACCTACTAACATGTCAGGCAACAGCAATTTACTTGCACACAAGAGACACTCAAAATATTTTTCAGTGCCTTAATTCATTGAAAACTTGATTTCAAGTAGGCCCATCAGAATTGATTCTTGCTTCACACTGTGAAAAGCTTTTAGAGTGCTGATGAAACAAGTTCTAGTCTTCAATAAAACTAGTGTCATGTATGAAGGAAAGTGAAATGCTTATCCTACAAGTAATATAATATCAATATCAATATCAATATCAATAAATAAATAAATAAATAAATAATCTCCAGAAAATAGCAGGTTAGCAGGTGGGGTTTTTTGTGCGTGGTTTTTTTTTTTGTTTTGTTTTGTTTTGTTTTTGTTTTTGGTTTTTTTGGGTTTTTTTTAATTCTAGTTCAGAGTTGTTAGAGTAAGCTAGAAGTAAAAACCCAACATTTGAGTAAGTCTTTATGGCACCATCAGAAGTTTTCATTGGCTGTTCTAATTTCCCTTTTTGTCATTGTTTTTATATTCATTTTGGTGTTGACTTGTTTGTTAGGGTTTTATTTGTATCTCTTTTATATTTACTGCAATTGTGTGTGATGGTGTGAGCAAACAACAGCCACCAAAACTGTACTGATATTATTGTCTTCTAACAGCATGTTTTTATTTGGCTCAGTTTAGTTAAAAGTACTGTAAGTAAAACCAGATGCACTTGATGAACAATTTAGATAATTCATAAATTTTCATAGAAACATAAACATTTTTTTATATTGTACTATACAAGTGTATTATTTTAAAAATTTGGCCCAATTCTGACACATATTCTGATAATCATTCTGTATTTGGCAAAATCCTACATTTAATTCCACATGAAAGGTTCAATTCTAATTTGAAGGCAATGTGAAATAATAATGAAAAAAAAGAGGAAAGACAAATTTTCTGATACTAGTTTGACACCACCATATGTGGTGGTGGTGGTGGACATCTTGCCTGCCAGAAGTATAAGAACTATAGAAATATAGAAGGTTCTTTAACGCCTATGCATGAAAGCGAGAGTTCTGCATGTGGATTTATTTTTATACAGTTTTGGGGGTTTTTTTAAATCTTGATCTCTAGTGAATTAATACATCCTATAGAGTAGAAGCTGAGCTTATAGCAATACTTTTGAACAACTTGTAAATTAACTATCCATCTCAGTCTGAAGAAACAGTATATCATAGACCATTTTCCTTTCATGATTAAATTAATTCTTTAATTAATATATTGAAATTCTGATTTTTAAAAATAATTCTATATTCCTGTAAAAGCTCCAGTTATCAAATATTACACTATTGGATCAGATTTTCAAAATTCAAATTTTAATTCCTTATTCTATGGAGCAAACCTTCAGAATTTTCAGAAGTATTTATAGAAACTAAATGTATGTCTTTACAAAACCATCCTTTGTAATGTAGAACATAAAACTGTACTGACTTATGAAATACATGTCTTCTTTGATGTTGTATAATTTTGATGATACTTTATATTTCATTACCATATTTAGGTTTTCTCTGGATCGTCACACTGACCTTGACAGGATATTTAACATTCATTCTGGAAATGGGTCCATCTATACTTCTAAGCCACTTGACCGTGAGATATCCCAATGGCACAATCTTAGTGTTATCGCAGCTGAGATTAGTAAGCTAATTTGGTTTTTATTTTTCCTTTCAGTTTTCCTTAGCCTGTAATGTTACAGCTGCAACTTCATGATGAAAAACACCCCTCCTTTATTTTCCCACGTCCCTTTCTACTAGATGGTATGGAAAAGTGAATTGTGGGTTAGCTAACAGCAGGTGTCTCCTCATTGCTCTTTTCCTCACCTACCTCCATTACTGACCTTTAATGTCCAAGTTACTTCTGGAATTGTTAGCCAGTTAAATAATAAGACTGAAATAATTATTTTTATTCTTTTTCTTGGAGGACAATAACATGATTTTGCTAGTAAAATAGCCAAGTTTAGCATAGTAATCTATGTTTTTGCGTCTATTATTTTCTTCATTTCCTTAGAAGTACTTTCATTATCTCTTCCTATGGCATCTACACCTACAGCTTTTAAAATCAATATATCTTACAAGTACAATTCAGTTCGATCCCAAAGCTGTAGCTTTTCTTGGACTATTTAAAACATCTCTCTGTAGATAAATCCGCTATGTTATTGAGAATAGCTTTAACCAATGGACAGAAAATTTTCTAAGGGACAAAGGTCTGATCTTTGAAATCAGCAAGTAAGAATCACTTCCTGTCAAAGTCACTAATTTTTTTTTAGGGCTAATTCTGTATCAGTTGAAGGGAAAAAAAAAAAAAAAAAAAGGAAAAAAAACCTGATTAGCAGTGAAACATAGCTGGCAGGAGCTACACTGCGGAGGACTAAATGGAACACTGTCCTTCCAGTTAAACATTCTGTGTTTAAAAAACAAACAAACAAACAAACAAAACCTACAAAAAAACTGTCTTTTTTTTTTTTTCCAAAAACTCTTCTTTCCTTGTGATGCTTTGTCCTGAGCTTGCAACCATTTAGAGTGCTGTCCAATGTTGTACAAATTATTTTCAGATTTATATAATGATGAAACTTATCATCCTTGTATGATTAGATCTTTGTGCTAAACTTATTTCCTTGTCATGAAACAGAGCAAATTTACATGGTGGACATATCTGGAGTAACTAGCATTCTCCACAGAGTTATGTTAATTTTGGAGAAAGATGTGAAGAGGGAGATTTAGATTTAGATCTTTAAATATTTTAAGATGTTGCCTGTGAAGTATGACAGAATGTGAAAGCAGAGTTAGAACTGATTTAGAAAGTTAGTACAAACATAGCAGAAGGCTATGAAAAACAGTGTCCTAAACCTGGAAATTTAAACAATTCAGGATGTCAAAAAAGATCCACATCATGCTCTTTAGCAAAGGTGTTACTGATAGCAAGCTAGTGTAATTCCAGCTGCTCCTAATGTCTTTTGTTTTATTTGAAGCAGAAAAAAAGGGAGGAAAATCAGTATTTTGGAACAATCTGTTACTGTTGTTACTTATCTAATTCCATTAATGTTGAAAAAGCATACAGTGCTTAGCTACCACGCAGCAGAATTCCAAGATACAGCTGCACTTTTTTACACCCAGGCATTATTTAATAGTTTTGGTATGATAACAAGATCAGCAAGTAAGAACAGGGACACTTGTATTCCTGAATTAACCTATGCTAACAAAATAGCGCTCTAAATAATAGTGGGATCTGGGCATTTGGCAAGGGGGATGTTATTCTTGTTTCAGAACCTAAGGTCTGAAAATATACATTCATATTTTTAAAAGCAATTTAAACATAAAAGAATCTTATTCTAATAAATTCTTCAGCAAATTTTTGGAGGGGTACTTTCATTTGTTTTGTTTGAATTTCTTCGAGGGGCAAGAGAGGAAAGTCAGACTTGGAAATTTTTCAGAATATGAATCAACATCTCATCGACTAAGTTAACTCTGTCCCAGCCAAAACCAACACAATGCACAGTAAATGATGGGTTTTTTTCTGTAAAACAAAACTAGATCACAAAGAATTTTAAAATTAAAGATCAAAACCTTACAAAACCTTAAGCCCACCAAGTGATCAAATTTGTTATTGTAGCAGTGGACATACTTTCCATTTATAATATTTAAATATATTATTAACATTTGCAGTCCTCTATTTTTATGAAAAAAATAATTGCTCACTAGATCCCAATACTTTTTTTTTTACTCTACATGAATAATTTTCTTATTTTTCAGAAGGCCCGATTCTGACTTGTTAATGGTTTGTACACTGAATATTGACCAGATTCAAACTTCACCTTGCATGTGCATTGCTCATGAAATTTGGAAGAAAACAGAAAACTCTTAATAAGAAAATAATCTTGTTTCTTCTCTCTTCTGCTGTCAGACAACCCCAAAGATACTACTCGTGTTCCTGTCTATGTAAGAATTTTGGATGTTAATGACAATGCCCCACAGTTTGCTGTATTCTACGACACTTTTGTCTGTGAAAATGCAAGAGCTGGACAGGTATGCCTTTGATAAACACTTCTCACTACCCAGTTTTGCTACAGCATTCAATTGTAGATCATTCTTGCCTACCGCTTAGGAAAAATCATATCCGAATAAGTTTTTGAAAAATTAATAAGAAGCTCTGTGAGTGAGGCTTTCAGTGATATCTCAATATGTTACAAGTACATCAGTGTTTCAATCACCACTTTTCCTTACCTAACCTTGTACTGCTGTCAAATCCTGACAAGATAAGTCCATGACATGGTCATGATTCCCTCTGCCCTTAATTTCACAAAGTACAATGCTGTATCTAACTAAAAAGTTTGATCTATATTTTCTATAATTAAATAAGAGAAAAATTCAGATATATTTCAATCTATGCTGACAGTGATTGCAAACAAAAATATCTGTCACAGTTTTGGTTTTTTTGTTGTTTTTTTTTTGTTTGTTTGTTTTCCCCGACTGTTGGATTCATCTTTCACTATCACACCAAAAATTTCTGATAAGAAAACATACATTTTTAAATGGTAGTATAATATTTTCTTTTGCTTCTTAGAGGCTACACAATGTGTACTTCAGTTTAAGTGAAATGACTGTACTGTTTAATACCTGATTCCCAATAGCCTGTTGCTTATTAGAGCTCTTTAAAAAATGTTGTCCTATTACATGTCCCAGAGCATAATAAGCCAATAATAAAGCCTTTAAAATGGTGGCAGTAGTAGCTCAGTGCAACCCTTTCAGTGAGCTTGAATAGAATGTGGTAGAAGTGCCAGATTGTCTTAACTGTTGGAGTCCCACAGGTTTAACATTCAGGTTATGTTGCAAATTTCACATTCAGGTTGCCATTTGTCCTTCCAAAGTGACATCACTTTGAACTTAGAATAAAGAATCTAGGCCCAAATTTATAATGCATAAAATATCTAGAGGTACTGAGCAAGTGCATTCATCTGCTATGACAGTCACAAGAGAATTCAAGCTGTTAGGTAAAGAAAAATCACTGGCTAAAAATGTAGAATTTTGAACAGTTGAAGTGTCTGCTATAAATGCTAAAATAGGATTTTAATCATTTTCAATACGGTATGTGGATTAACAATTGTAAAAGAAGAACATTGATTTTTCCTCTTCCAGCTGCACCAAAAAAAAAAAAAAAAAAAAAAATCCTGTGTTTAAAAACAACGACAACAACAACAACAACAACCCAACAAATGTATGATTCTACAAATTTTATTCATCTGAGGTTTCAGAATTTTTTCTGTGCAGGTTACTAGTTCTAGAGCGTACAGGAAATGCTAATAGAACAGTTAAATTTCCATATAAATATATTTTAAGGAACAGGTTTTTTGTCGGCTATCTAGACTATTGAAGTCAGTATAATTTAAAAGTAAATATAAAAGTTATTTCTACATTATATTGTTTTATTGCTTACAATCAGAATAGGCTGTCAGTTAAAAAGTTGAATAAAGTATTACTAATCACTTATAACGAATAAGTGAGAGGCCAAATAAATTTGCACATCCACAAATACTTATTTAAATTGTTACAGAGCTCAATAGTGTCTTTATCAGAAAAACCTGCTGAAGTTATTGACAGGGCCATGAATATAAACATGTTTTTTAAGAAATCTGAGTTTCAAATGATTGCTTAAAGAAAGCAATTCACAAGAAGAGAAAAATGTAATGCAGGATAACATGAATAATCTATTTGAATGTAATTATATTCTTCTTGTTTACTGGCAGCTCATAAATAAGACTTTTTTTTTTTTCTAATTCAGTCTGTCCTGAGAGAATCTAATCAATCTAAACTGAACATGGTTCTCTGAGCTTGATTCCTCCCCCATTTCTGCTATTTTTCTTCCCTTTCAGATTTTCATAATTACATTTGATCCATGAAATTTGTATCTTCTGTTAGGTCACTGAAACTAATGATGCTTCATCAGTCACAGATTCTGTGGTATTCATTTTAGTATTTCCCATCTACTAAAGACAGATCTTGTAATGAATATTATACTTTTCCATTTACTTCATTTGTACAGAAGCCTAAATTTTAGACGTACATATATACAGACACACATACTATGTATGATACCCAGGGAGGTGCACATAAATCCTTGTATACAAACATACACACATATGCAAATATATAGCAAGAGAGAAATGTGACTTTTGTAGTCTGGATTACTCGAAAGGCTGTGACTGTTTTCCTGCTTGCTATTACTGCCGATGTGAGATCATACCATGAACTTACAAACGATGCAAACATCCTATCTCAGAAAGCTCAAGCTATACACAAGCAGCACCTCTGGCAGAATGCTATTTTGGTGGTTGCTGTTCTTTCGACCCCCCCCCAAAAATGAGGACAGTCTTGGAGTGATGGCATAAAGAGGACACAGGCATTCATGTGACCTACACAAGGCTGACTCAATAGGAGTTCAGGGAAATAAAGCTGCAAAATGCTCAGGATGCTGCAGCCCTGCAACCAAAGAAGTTGGTTCAGCTGTCCTCCGCCCCCAGGTGAGAAGAGCCAGCAGCTGGGCATCTGGACAGACGGAATCCCACTGGCTTTGTCAGCTCCCAGCTGTCACACGTCTGGCAGCTCAGCTGCCAGCCTCCAAAGATCCTCTAATGTACAAGATAAGAATCAGTTTAGAAAGCAGAAGTCAGTCCTGCTTTAGAGAGATCTTGCATGGAAGCTGTGTATAATTTTTTCTATATATTCATTTTCCCTATAGTAGATGCCAGAAGAGAGGCCATTCTTCTCTACTTGTAAATGATCTGCCAAAAGAAAAGAAGGCAGGAGTTGACCTCGGCCAGCAGCCAGATGCCCACCCAGATGCAGCCAGATGCTCCCCCTCTACAGTACAGGGGGAGAGAGGATGAAAAAAAAAAAAATTACTTGAGGCAAAGACAAACTTACAAATTACCATCGCTGGCAAAACAGACTCAAATTGGGGAAAATTAATTTGATATGCTGTCCATTACAAATGGGGTAGGATCGTGAGAAACAAAGAACAACTAAAACAACATCCCTTAACACCCCTGCATTCCCTCAGGATAAATCTGCTGCAGCATGGCATCGCCTTCGGGTCCGCAGGGAAGCGCTGCCCCGCCGGGGTCTCTCCCTGGCCGCAGGGCCATCCCTGCCGGGTCTCTGCTGCCCCGTCCCTGCTCCCGCTGTCCCCTCGGGGCTGGCAGGGCTGTTTCCGGCTGGGTTCCCGTGGCTCAGCCCTGGCTGCCGGGCAGCGTTTTGCGCTCCCTGTCCCAGGCTTTCCCCGGGGCTCTGTCCCGCCCGCCCGGGGCTGAGGGGCTCAGCCGGGCCCTGCGCTGGGGCCGCTGCAGCCGCTGGCACCGCCTGGGCCCGGCCCGGGCAGCGCCGGCACAGCCCCGGGACACCTCCACCTGACTCAAGTACACTGTGATGTTTAATGGTTGTTATTATCTTGCTGTTACTAGCCTTCATTGTACTAAATCCATACATGCCCACTCCCGCTTCACATGGCCAAATGTTATGTAAATAGGTCTAGGTCATAATGGATTCTCTTTCAAAGACATTTTAAAATATGAATGATGGAGTCTACTTTCCTTTTTCTGGTAACTTAATTCAGTATCGATTAAATAAACATTCTAGGTTTCTTGAACCAATTCTTTTTATGCTGCTTCTCACATTATCATCTTATTTGACCCATATAACAATCCTTATCAGGCATGCTTTTCTCACCATAATCTTGCTTAAACATGGCCTTTGGGATCTTCATATTTCCAGAAATTTCCTTGTTGTATTCACCAAGTGTCTTTCTAAAAATAGATAAAATTCAGATCTATTGAAAAAAGAAAATCCTTGAAGTTTTTTTTCTAGCATTCAATTTTCCCTTCCTATTTTTCAGATATTGCTGTAAAAATTTCTTAAATACTTTAATCCTAAAGTGTTATTTCATCTTTCTTTGTTGCATATTTTTAATTTCTTTTGACAAATGACAATTTTTGATCAATTTACTTGAAATTTTGTTCTCTTTCTTTCCCAGTTTTTCTGATTCATTCTTACTTTAGTTTCTTCACTATATAGCCATAGATCTTATAGCTTCCAGTGGTTTTACAAGTATCAGAATTTTGTCTTTGCCTTACCTTTTTCAAAAACTTTCAAAGGTTTACTTTTTTACACTCAGGCAATAAAATGTTTTTGAACTGCAAATTGATGTAGGGTTTCTAAAGAATTTTCCTTTTATTAATAGCACATTCTGTTTTCATTCTTTCTCTTAAATTTAAAAGCAAATGTATAGTATATTTTAGAAGAAAACTTCTATCTAAACAGTTGATAGAAGTGATGCTTGCAGAGGTCCTACCAAGCAGAAGGATAAATTTTGTTGGAATAATCAGACCATACAGCAAACTTGTTTCCACTGCTTTTTCAGATTTTTAGTGGCTAATGACCCTCATGACTGTTAGGGGGCCCTTAATTTCCTCACCATTATCATACAGAGTAACATCCTTGGCTTCCCTGCTGTTACTACTTTGTGGCATTTCTAAAGAAGCAACTTAAGCCTTATATCTTTATTTACAAGGTAATTGGGGTTTCCCATGGCTGGCAGGTCTAAGAGAAAAAAAAAAACTTTAAAACTAGATGTAAAACAGGATTTATCATGTTAAAGCAGTAATCAATATTGTCAGGAAACAGTTTTCAAACTTCAGAATAATGCTTTCAATTCTACACACTCTATTTAAACTATGAGTATGAACACTCAATTTTCATCAGCCTGACACCTACAATGGACCATATTCATGGTCTCTAGTTTTGCAGTAAAATAAACTAGTGGGTTTTTTACTCATTTTGTAAATATCTGTGAAAATTCTTATGCTATCTGCTCACTAAATAATTAAAATATTCATTCCTCACAAACAAATAACAGTCTATGCTTGCATTATCAGTTTTATTCATTTAAAAAGTTATTGGAAGATTATATAAGAAAACAGATTTAGAGAAAGACAAAACTCCTGTTGAAAAACCAAGGAAGCTGCTATATTAAAAAAAGTCCCATCTTTGCCTCATTAAGAAATTTGCTGCTATTTTCTGGATGGACAAGAGAGAAGTTGGGAGTTAGTCATGCGTTTTTTAAGGCAAACAGGAGTGCATTGCAGTTGTTGATGCTAAAGATGATCAGACCTGACAATAGCTGTGATATGAAGAGTAATGGCTGTATTTGGAAGAACTGGAAGAGGAAAAACAAACAGGGTTTAACAAGTACACGACAGGGAAGGAATAGTGTTAAAAATTAGATGTAATTCCATGGTTGAAAAAGCAGTGCAATTTAAAACAATGGATAAGAAATGAATAAAAATGATCTAGACTAACGATTAATCTATGTTTGGAAGTTAAACTTAAGAACATAACTGAACCTTCATTCATACATGAACAAAAATCCAGACTTAAATTCAGTTTCCATGCCATGGTATAAAAAATGCCCCAGTCTGAAATTAGGCAAAAAAAACAAAAATAAAAGTTAAAAAAAATTGTTTTGCTTGTGAAACAATATTTTGCCACTCTTAGGCATAGAAATTTCAGTGAAAAAGCCACATATTCACTTACCTGGTAGGTAAACAAGTGCTGATAAAGGGCTTGCCATTACTTTCCCAAAAAATTCTCCAAAATTTTTTTAGGCAGTGCAGAAATCTCTGAGTCTGAGTATGGAGATGATCTGGTGCAGCTTACTCTGAGAATTATGACACCAGATTCTCATCCCGCTCCAAAGTTGTGCATCTCTAGGGTGTACAAGTCAAGAGTGGTTTTACAAGAGTGGAAATATGTACAAAATCTAACTGCTTTTTTCATCTGAGGAATCATGTTGGTGTGTTCTGCTACACTAATAAACAGAAAACCCGTGTTTAAGAAAAAATGCTTACTGTTGAAATGTAATTTGAAACGTTAACTTCCCTTTCAAAAATATCTCTCATAAAATGCCATTTTTATCATGAAAATAGAAAACTTCATGTGAATTACTGTCTTAGGTGTTGATTTGAATTTAAAATGATGAACCAAAGATGAATTATAAAAACTACCAGCTACAGCTAAAACTATTTTTGACAAGATTTGTCCACTATGTCACTACAAAAATATAGGTGCACATGTACTACATCATGAAAAATACATTATGTTCTTATTCCAAAAAGCTTACCTAAGGTACTTGTTGAACATTTTTGTTTAGTTGTTATATTTTACAGAATAAATATTAAATCAATATGTGTGAATGCTAAGTTATTCTAATGCTTTCCATGTTCTTTGATCAGACAGCTCTGTCAAAAACCTAGGTGTATTTGGGTTTTTTTTTGTTGTTTGTTTGCTTGCTTTTCTTCCTGCAGCTTATTCAAACCATAAGTGCAGTAGACAAAGATGACCCTCTTGGTGGACAAAAATTTTTCTTCAGTTTAGCTGCCGTAAACCCTAACTTCACTGTTCAGGATAATGAAGGTAAAATTCGTGCCTGTTCCAATGAAGGAGGTTTTTCTGTCTGGCTACATTCCTGAAATACTTTTGCTTTTGATATCTATCAATATCTATATTTTGATATCTAAAGAAGTTGTGAAGGTTGCTACTATCAAGAATATTTTACGTGAATGAGGTTTAGGACTTCTAGATTTTTATCTTTGTAAGTGAGGCAGAAATGCGATTAAAAAAAATTATAAAGAACATCAGAAAAGTATTGGCTTGGGGTAAGAGACAGATGAAATACTTGAAAAGAAAAAAAGCTTTCAAAAATGCATTCGGCTGACAAGCTGAGATTTTTCACTTTAGCTTTTTGTCACATAATTCTGATTCCCCTGGCCTTCTGTTTTGCTTCTTTCTGACCATTAATGAAAATAATGGTTCTGAGAGCCACTTTGGCTTTTCTTTTGTTCCTTTCTCAATCTGTCTTTAACAGTGAAAATTTTCAGAAGCTTCTGTTGGGGAAGTGAGACTATGAATTTTGGCCTACATTATTAGTATGACTTGTTGAGCAGACTCTAGATTAGCGAAGAAATAAATGAAAGGGGACGTCTTTATCAGCCTTCAAATGTGTCAAAGGCATAAAGGCTATGGGAATAATCCTCTGTTCCTGATGAATATTCCAGGATGTAATGGACTACAAACAGCAGAAAAAATATTTCTAACGGTAGGGAAAGTGAAGCAATTAAATCAAATTGTTTGAGTAACTTATAAAATCCCTTGCAGAAGAGGTATTTAAAGATCCATAAGACATGTAATTTTTGATGTTGAGTGAAAACAAATAGTGTTAAGATACACAAAACCAGTGAGGGAAGCAATTAAAAAAACCCCTTCATGTTTCACGTATTGAAGTCTATGAAAAAATTCATTATTTAATATTTTAAACAAAGGTTATATCTTGGTGACTAGGTCCTGAGTACAGAGAGGTATAGATCTTGATATTTCTGTTTCATCTGTAATTGTATTATTTTTTCCCCATGGTTTATTTCAGTTGCGCCTGAAGTTGGCTGTCAAGATAGCTAACCACATAGCCAACCCCAAGCAATCCACAAATATGATGAAAATTAAATTTTCCTTTTAGTGCACACTAAACCCGTATTTTCTCTCTTTTGCTCTAAAATGTTATCAGTTCTGGTATTGGCTGCCAGTCTAGTGTTGAGGCTTCAGCAGTAGAAGAAATAGTCTCTCCATGTTATTCATTCCTTCTCTTCCTTCCCTTCCCTCTGGCCACTCACTGGACAGCTTTTGATGCTGATGTATCCTGCACACAACTAAGATTTGTCTGCTACAGATACAGTTTAGCAAGTTCACTTCTCAAAAATGTGCAGGAATACCTACCATCTTTCACATTTTCTGAATTCCTAAGACAATTTCTATCCAAAAAAAAAAGCCCTACTTCATGTGCTAAGGTACATAATTAATTGTTCTAGTGTGTTAAAAGTGGTTTGGTGTAGCAAATCTCATACCGAGTTGACAGATAGGATTCCTGTGGGTGTTGTCACAGATGATGCATAGAAAGAATGTTCCAGAACTGCGTACTTGTTAAACTGCACAAAGTGGAAAGTTATTTTTCCTCAGTTGGTCGCTGCATTTCAGGGTTTCAGCCCTGAACTGTAACTGTTTCACACACTGCTTGCATTAATCTGCAAAACATTTTAAGCTTTGAGAAATCCTCTTTTCAAATCAAACATAAAAGTGGTGCAGAGGCACAGAGAAGCAGGCCAGATGCACCTAAAAACTTATAAATAGCTTTCTGATCAAATGGGAATGTTGTTAGAAAAACAGAGATATCACTATGATATCAGGAACTATTTTTAAGTCATATAAAATACGATGGTTTGCATCTACTACAAGTGATATGGTTTCTGTTTGTATAGCCTCCAACAGTATCTTTTTAATCGACCTAGATAACACTGCCAGGATTTTGACGAGAAGGAATGGCTTTAGTCGACATGAAATAAGTACTTACCTTCTCCCAGTGGTGATATCAGACAACGACTACCCAATCCAGAGCAGCACGGGCACGCTGACCATCCGTGTGTGTGCCTGTGACAGCCGGGGGAACATGCAGTCCTGCAGTGCCGAGGCCTTGCTCCTGCCTGCTGGCCTCAGCACGGGTGCACTGGTGGCCATCCTCCTCTGCATCATCATCCTGCTAGGTAAGAAGAGAAATGCGTCTTCACCTGCCCAGGAACAAATATTTAAGGTCTGGCTTGTTTCACAAAATTATGCAGGTTGATAGAATTAATGATCCTGGATTTTGCAAGAAGAATATTACTGCAGCTTAAAATAAAAATTAAAAAAAAAAAAAAAAAAAAAAGGCAAACCCTCGTTATCTGCTAATTTAACACTGTAAATAAGAATTCAAGTCCCAGACTGTTAAAACTATCACTGTGCAACCAGAAGTAGATTTATGTTGTTCTTCTGTTAAGTTTTCCAAAAAAAGAAGAAAGTTCAGGGAGGATGAATAGTATAATTAAAAATTGCTTTAATGTCTTTTTTTTTTTTTTTTTTTTTTTTAGGAAAAGTCTCTTTTTTTCATTTAAATAACTACTAAAAATTAATATGCAGCATATATTTTACATATAACAGTAAGCAGTAATTTTACTGCATCAAAGCCCTGTCTGTCCAGTGGTTTCAGTGCTGTAATATTAAAAAAAAAAAAAAAAAGGAAAATTTTGTAAAACCTCCATTTTGTGGTTTTCAGAATAACACTTAATGACCTATAATTCAACTCAAACCCATTTTTTAACAATATCCTTTGAGCTTGAAAAAGCAATAATATCTTCAGAATAGACTTGGCTATTTTAAAGCTCATTGCACCTGCAGAAGGAGCATGCAGACAATCTCATGGTCATGTAAGGCAGAGCACAAAATGTGTGCAAAATAGTTTTTTGATATAGACATTATTGTGCTACCATTATACAGATAGAGATGTTTATCTAGTTAACAAAAAAATTAGTTGGTGAATGTAGTTCTTGTACCTGGCAGATTTGCTGCTGAGAAATTGTTAAATAGCGCTCTTCACCCATTCTTTGTTTTCCTCTTTAAGTTATAGTGGTGCTATTTGCTGCTCTGAAGAGGCAACGAAAGAAGGAGCCTTTGATCCTCTCTAAAGAGGACATCAGAGACAATATTGTGAGTTACAATGACGAAGGTGGTGGAGAGGAAGACACCCAAGCCTTTGATATCGGCACCCTGAGGAATCCTGCAGCTATTGAAGATAAGAAGCTGCGACGAGACATTATCCCTGAAACGTTATTTGTGCCACGGAGGACTCCTTCGGCACCAGACAACACGGATGTCCGAGATTTCATTAACCAAAGGCTAAAAGAGCATGACACTGATCCCTCTGCGCCGCCATATGACTCGCTTGCAACCTATGCCTATGAAGGAAACGATTCCATAGCTGAATCCTTGAGCTCCTTGGAGTCAGGTACTACTGAAGGAGACCAAAACTATGATTACCTCCGAGAGTGGGGGCCTCGGTTTAATAAGCTAGCTGAGATGTACGGTGGAGGAGAAAGTGACAAAGACACTTCTTAACCTACAGTAGGCTACTTTTTTTCTTTTCCTTCAAGCGGAAGTAATTTTACAGACACCTTCTGCACTCAACACTATTTAACATTCAGGAAACTTTTCCTGCCACTCAGCACAATGGTTTCCTTTTAAATTTGTTTTAAACTTGTCCATTAATGTCATTCATTCTTTCTAGTAGGATGCCACTTGGAATATACACAACATTTTATTTAATCAACTTCCAAGAGCCAAAGCTATGGAAATTCAGTGTTATACATTTTAGTAAGTAAAACAAAAAAAATCTTACTTTCAGAAATTTGAACAGGGTGATAATCCCTTAAGCAACCTCAAGCCGCTTCTGTTAGGTACATGTCCTATTCCTGAAAGTGCAGCTTTTAAGATGGCAAAGAAGAAAAAAAATCAGATATATCCTGTTCTGTACATTAAAATAAAACAAAATGTACACGTGGTGTTAATAAGTGTAATATGCAGCTGGTTTAAAAAAAAAGTTTGTGCAACTTCATTTCATCAAATTCTATCTGCCAATGTTTTATATTTATATTTTTGTATTTATTTTTAAAAAATAAACCAGTTTTTACAACTATGTTAATGCTTGCCTGCCTGTTCTGGCCATGAGTTTCAAGCTTGAAGAGAACATGGAATTTCTCCAGTGGCATCACAACCAACTACTAATACTTCTGTTCTGAAGTATTCTCTATACATACAACACAGTCTGAAGTGCTTGTGCTCACTGAGACAGGAAAATGTTATACACTTACTTGCTTGCTCAAAAGTGTTACTTTCTACAGGTCAATGTTTAAAAGAATTTATTTGGTTTTTAACTAAACTAATCATATTCTAGTCTAGAAAGAAGAATTACTATCTTATGTCAACTCGAATTGCCTTATTCTAGAAACATGCTGGCACAACTTATCTAGCCAAACACATAACATCAGTTTCAGAATCTCAGTTTATTTGTTCTGCAGATCTCCATTTTGAGTCATACTTACATCATCAGAAGTGATCTGTAAATGCAACAGATAAAGCATAAAAAGATGCTCAATCATTTTTAAGCTCTATTTTTCCAAAGACAAATCATTTGCTGATAAACACTATGTGTTGTTTTTCAACCATTTAAAGCTGTCAATCTGAAGACTGAGAAAGTGTCACAAAAACTAGCATCCCCTCCCCTCAATTTACTGAATTTTCTCAAGTCTAGTAAAAAGAAAACTGGGCAACTAGCCAACTGTAACCAAAAATATACTTTAGCTATCACAAAATGAAGTAGGTATCCAAAAATATTCTGAAATGTCTCTTCCTTTAATCTTTAGGTTACGCAAGTTTTGTACTGGACAAGCACTGCAGTTTTGAAATGATGCTGAGATTAAATAATTTCAGAGCCAAAGCAGTATATTAAGAAGTCTGAATTAGCTACTGTGGGAGAAACATAGCTGAATGTTTATTACTCCTCTCTTTCAACTAATTATTGGCACAAAACCAAGAGATATTGGAAATATATTATTCCTTTGAAAAGTGGAATGCTGCATTCTCATTTAGTTAAATATTTCTTATCCTTAATGGGCTGATAAAACCCAGTGAAGTTGAAAGCTGAATACACTACCATTAAGCAATCTGTTTTGGTGCAATGGAGACCAAATTTTTATTGACTTGATATCAAGTTAAACTATTTGATCTATTAAGAAACTCTGAATATTATAGAATTTTTTCACTTCAATCAATAATACTGTTATTAGCTAATGATTTTTTATATTCCTTAATAGATTATGAATCTGAGAATATTAAGAAATGTCTTACATAAGCACCATTACAAAGCTTTTTAAAAGTCTTACAAGTGATACAAACAGTTGATCTTTATGATCATCTAGTGAACAGGACCTAATTTTTTTCTTCCAAATCCTTGCCAGCATCATGCAATAAGAAGAAACAAACAAGTAATATCTGTCCATTAAATACATAAATAGACAAAAGACATTCTTCCAAAACTAATTTTGTCTACAGCAACACCGAGATCAGTGACAACCTATGTATTTAACTGAGAACATACTAGGAAGAAGATAAAATAGGCTGTAAAGCATCTGGGTTTTTACCTCATTGCTAAAAAAACCCTGGTTAAACAGACTCAGAGAACACTTTTACATACAACTCAATTAAAATCTCTGGTTTGTTTCTGGAGGGAAAAAAACAAATACACACATCTTCCTCACTATTCATATATATCAGCAAACATCAAATAAGACTCTTGACTTTGCATTACAGTACTAATTTCCAAGTAGTTACTATAAGGAAATATTTTTCTATCACTGTGTTGAAGTAAGTTATTTTATAACTGTTCAGCAGAATCTGATGTTTAAAGTTTAATCCTGTATGTGTTATTAAATAAAATATTAGTATCCATTGTGAAAGTATATAACCATATATAAACATAATACTAACATCATTATATAAATAGTATATATATCTTTATTATTATTATTATTTGTTGCCATATCCTTGGATATTTATTTCTTGGTACATTTTAGGAAATTTTAGGAATCAAAGCACTATTACAATGTCTTCTTGTACCCTTAACATAGTGAGGAATTGGAAAGTGAATCTCCTAGACAACTAAAATGGAAAAATGTTAAACAGGATACCTGCTTCCCAAATAGTACCTCCTAAGCTTAGCCACATGAAATTGGATGAAAACTAACAAAACATACCAACATGTAGTAAACCAAATCATGGTATGGTTTAGTCTGAACTAATTTTCTGTATGTTCTTAAGACAAAAATGCCACAGGACCACAGAGACAAAGAAAATGCATTAATATTGCATTTCAGTTGGAATGTGCAAGTTATTTACAAGAGGACACTTCATGAATGTTTAAAAAGTCAGAAGCATATAAAAACTGTTGTAGCCACTGGATATTCAATAGACAGTGAGTACAATCTGTTGCAAAATAATATATATTTATAGGGATTTTATGGAAGCAGATGTGAACAAGATCTTCTGTTAGTGACAACAGTGTAAAGAGGAATATTTCATAGGCTCTTCAGGAAAGTGATTGATAGGAGGAACAGTTTAAGGAGAATAAAAAACCCTAGAGAACAGAACCAGCACTTAAACCAAAAAAATCCTCACATTGCAAATGATCAGGTCAATATCCACCAGCTTCCGTCTCTGTATATGCAGATGTTTTTCACACATTCACTCTTACAACATACCATATTTCCATAATTTCTCCTTCAGTCATATGTAATACTATTCCCAGGCCAAACTATTTATCAATTGCATAATTGTTTGCCAAGAGTTCACCCTTCATTCCTCTCACTCATTGCCCAAAATTGTCTTTGAATCACATGTTCCTATGACTTCTTAAATTCTTCCTGCGCTACCTGTCACACAAAGAGGAACAAATTTGCTACACTATTTCCCTTCAAACCTGTTATTATAATTTGCTCCCACTGCGTTAACTACATAAACACTTGTTACAGAACTGCTTGTTATGCTAATCAGAGACTATTCTGAGTTGGAAGGGACGCACAAGAATCATCATGAATGATGGAGAAAATTAAATGCAACCATTTCTCCAGGTTGCTTCAGACTGGTTTGCCCTCATTCTATCAGAATTAAAAAATTTGAGTGTTCCTCTAAGTTTATCCAATATTGAATAAAAAGCAAATGCTCTCTTTTGGCCCATAACCAACTTCTGAAAAGAAAAAAAAAAACAAAACAAAAACTTCTCAGGAAGCTAGTTAGTAACATGTGTCTTATATAAGAATATAAAGAGTTTTGGTTTCCTTACTATTTGTCAAATAAGTTGAACTAGAGACCAGACAATAAAAGTTACCAGAAGCCTTCAAACACTGTGTTATCCTTATCAGGTTCACTTGAACAGCACAGAAATCACTGAGCTGTAATCTGTTCATAACAAGATGCACAAATAGATGTTCAAGCTAAAACAATTTCACTTATTCATAACAGTGTTATCTATTATGTTCAAAGCCATTCTATAAATAGTAAACATAAGGAGATAATTGGAAATATTAGGAGACATGTGAATACAACTTTGATTTTTCCAGCAAAGTATTCTGGGCTTCTCTATCGTCTCTCCAGTTTTTCAGAGGCTTATTTAAGCTCTATTCTAATATGGTTAAGCTGGATGAAAAGTCACTTTCTACATGACAGAAGATAGAACTAACAACATGGGAATTCACAAATACTGTAAGCCAGGGAGAATTTTAAAAATTCTTTTGGCTTCTCTTCTTCACAGATATTTTTGTTTCCGTTTTAAAAGAGTACAGTCAACCATCAAAACATTTAATTTTTTTAAAAAATCATTGTCTTTAAATTGATGTAAACTCTAATCAATAAGGAAAAAAATAAAAATATATTTGAAAATAAATATGAAATATACTTTGGTTTTTTGACTACAAACCAGAAATCATATCAATTTTGAACTTATATTTGGCAGAATAATTTTGCATATTTCCATTAAAGTTTGCAAACCAGTATTTTGTTTATTGATTAAGTTTTGTAAGGTAAGCATTTTATAAATATTTTTGCACCCATGTCTAGGTACTGTGTGTGGAAACTTCTAGTCAAACTTTTTGAGGGAAGCAGAACAAATTCTAATTTATTATATTCACTAAAAGATCAGAGGAAAGTCATCAGCTGAGTCTAGAAAGTATCTTTTTTGTTCCAAACAGGTAGCATGACTTTGCATTCACAGAAAGTGCAGCAAATACAAAATAATTAATCAGTAACACCTGAAAGGATTTGGAAGTCATGACACTGTTGAAAAACTTTAATTTACAGAGTCACTTTGGTGTATTTAAATAGATGCATAAGAAATATCTCCATCATATTGCATGTTGTTATTGTGTATCTCATCCTACTAATTTCAGAATTGTAAAAAAAAAAATTACAGACTCAATGAACTTTCTTAATTTTGGCTTGTTTCTCAATAGTGTGGTAACCTGCTTGTTCATGAGGACAAAAATTAAAATTTGGCCACCCACAGGAATTTCATTTGTGTTACGTATCAAGGCAGTCACACTTTTTACATGTAGAGGAGGTAATTTCAGATTTCATAGTCTGCTTAGCTTTCCAGAAGATATTTGAAAAGGTCTATCATCAACATTACTAAAGAAATTAAGCTAGAGTCTTCTCAACAAAATACAGAAAAATCAATTAAGATAAATATTCATTAATCCTAATAGAGGATGGACAAAAATGGAATTCTTCTAGATCTGATCTTTTCATCTGGCAAAGGAAATGAATAATGGGTATGAAAGCTTATTTGATATTGTTATTAAGACCAGTAAACAAAAAAAGCCATTCAAAAGAATGTGAACTGATGAAGTGGTACAACATGTTATTCACAAATGAGATCTTGTAGTTATAATAGCTAATTGTGGGAAAGTCTTAGCTCAGTGTTAAGTAAATAAAGGAAATAATATATTAAGAATTATTAGGGAAAAAAAAGAAAAAAATGTTATGCTACTGACTATGTCCTTATATTGAAGGTTTTATTGCTGTCATTAGCATGTCCTCCCCCAGACAAGGAGGATAGCAAAAGATAAAGAAGAGGATAAGAGATGATAAAGGTCAGAAAATGGTTTCTTTATAAAGAAGAACAAAGCAGGGTGGGATTTTCCAGCTGATAGGCAATGGATGTCCATGAAAACATGAATTATATGCAGGATCCAATATTTACTGTGCTTTTCAGTAACAGAATCAGGAATCTTCTAATAAAAACAAAACAAAAAATCAGGTTCAAAAGGTAAAAGAGGTTATTTTTCTGATACAAAACAAACTTAAGACTGTGGAGTTCCTTGCTGCAAGATTTTGTAAATGCCAATTTCTTAAATGGATTACAAAATTGTTGAAGGAGATGGTTCAAAAGCCCCTCCATGTAATTATAATCAATCACAAAGACCCACAATTTTATGCTGTCAGTGATCATAGAAGAAACTTTCATATGTAATTATCACTACATGCTTACTTTGTGCTTTCACTCTTCCTAACCACTCACAGCTGGCCACCATCAAACCCAGGCTTTGATGATCTAGACATTTGTATTTCTGTTACAATGATTAATATATTCTCATTTTTATGACCTTCCCTCTGTCTCCAGAAACAAATCCCACCATATAATTCTCAATGCAAATAGATCAAAACTCCTTGACATTCTTTCAATATATCTCTAACTGCCGCTAAATTGTCATGCCATAAAATCTTTTAACAGAGAAGTAGACCAGGAAAATGTTAGAGGGTATTGACAGAAGAGCTTTATTTTACCTTTACTCAGCTAAACTCACCTTCCCTTCACGACAGTTGCACTTTAATATAAGTGGGGCCAAAATATAAATTTATTCAAAACAAATTTTGTGGGTACTTTTCTAAGACATGGCTGGCATAACAGCTTGCAAACGTTAGGTTTAACGAGATGACATATAAATTGCAATTTGAAATGTTTCCCTCTACATGAAAGTCCATCAGACATAGTCAAGGATATTAGAGTTAATTTAGCTGCCATAAGCATCACTTTTTAGTAATGGAAGTTGGTAAAACTTTTTCATAACTCAGAGGCTCCTGAAAACCATTATTGGAAGGAAAGTGTTGCCAACTTCTTTTTCTCCTCCAAATTATTAATGTTTGAGAAGTAGTTTTGCTTACTACTCTTTATGTTACATTCAAAGCAAAACATAACCCAAAGAAAATGCTAACATCAATATTCCATATATAGATATACAAGTATGAATGCATGTTCTAGATAAACATCACAATATAGATAAACATGTATACAATATTGATGCATGAAAAGGGAAACAAACATGTTTCAATCCTATTAATAAGACATAATTTTGGAAATGTCACAGTAACCTTTCTGGATGACACTCCCAGCAGAGAAACTTTAGGAAACTGCTATGCACAATTATACCAAAAATATATAAACCTTCCTGCATCTCCAATTCAAAGAGAGACCTGAGCAGCCTTGGTACAAATTAAGCTGGAAGACAGAAAAAATAAAATCATTAAGGTTGTCTTTTGACCTTTAATTGTATCATCTGAAAAGCAGTTCTTGTGAAAAATCATTCCTTTGTAGCTAAGGGCTCAGTCTGGCCTTCTTCCGTACTAGTGCACTAGAGAAAAAAATCTTCCTCCTTATTGCAAATTTCCATATACTCCAAGTGTTATGATAATTCTTATGCTTCCTTATTTTAGTTCTTGCTCTATTATCTTCAGTTCCACACTAGGTAGACTTGTTTGGGGAATAGTTTGAGGCTACTGTATAATGACTGTTTTCTGTAGAGATTTGCCTCATTTCATACAGAGATTGTCATTTGCAGTAAAAATATTCCAACAAAATATCACTTCCCAATGAAGCAGTTTTATATTTCTACTTCTACTGGAGGACCTTGAAATAAAATAAATACTGGGAACCGTAACCTGTCGCAGTGCCCTTTGCGCTCAGTTGGCGCAGCCCACAGGCTAGCTCAGCCCGCACTGCGGCTAATGCGTGGCAAGGTTGGGGTGGCAGGCTGGGCAAGCCACCTCCTCCCTGTGGGGTCTTGATTCCCCACACCAGTGACAGGGCTTTGATGAAGACACGACCACGGCGGCAGATAAAGAGTCGGCACTCTCTGACAGGGTAACAGGATGGTTTATTGGAGGGTAGTCTGGCAAGGAGCTCCACCTCGGTCAGCCACTGCCCAGAGAGAGCCCCGAGCAGGGCTGTGCAACAACCTTTAAACGGGGGTGGAACTGGGGGTGGCGACAACGGGTCAGCCAATGAGGGGACAAGGGGGTGTAACAGAGGGTGTCAACCTTTGAACAGGGATCCAATCACAAGAAGGAGGTGGGGGATTCCCCAGGTGCCCACCAATCGTTCGATGCCCTCCCTGGATCTTTCCAGAAACCAGGGAAGGGCCCCGAAGTGACAGACAGGGTGCCCAAGAGGAGAGGGAGCGGATTGACAGGGACAAGTGAGGGGGAGGGATGATTGACAAGAAACAAACTTTTACATAACAACTCATCAGGGGAGGAACTATTACAAAGAACAGGGGGGTACAGCGGAACATACCATTATGAAATCTCATAAAAAATTCACAGAAAAACTTTACAAAACAAGTAACACATAACAAATCAACCCTTTGCACCACCACAATAACCTATATAGTTTTGAATTTCTGAGCTCTAAACTTGTGGCAAAACCATCACTCCTTCAAACCAAGAATTCACAGCTACATATCTCAGTTAGAAGGTATTTTCTTATTTTAGTAGCTATTTCTCAGGTCTTACTTATAAATACATATAAATAAGCCTTTTAGGCCATGAGGATATTTATTCCCCAATTAATTATCAAACACTGGTCTTCTATAGTGGCAAGCACAATAGGAGTGCTGGGGCCGGGAGGTGGGGGGGAAATACTTGATAGTCCCCTCTAATGAGAATAAGGCAAATTAAATATTTGGCTACCCATTGGACAAAGTCAATAGTTACTTATGAAGTGCAGGTAGCTTTCCTTCAGGAAAAGAAAAGAAAAAGAGAAAAAAAGTAACAAAAAAAAAGTTAAAAAAAAAAAAAGTGGTTAAAACTTTCCTATAACACACACATAAAATAAAGAAATAAGCACAGTCTCAATAACAGCATTTTCTGAGTTGCCTTTACAACCTTTATTTTGTTAACTATTATTAAGTTTGAGTATTATTCCCATTAGTATGTGATAAAGTTAATCAGATTTTTTCTTACAAATTCAGTCATTACCTGTATTGTAATGAGTAAGGAACAATTTCATACATAAAATTTGACAATGTGACAGGTCTAAGATTCCCTTGTAGTTTTAGCTTATTTAAAATATAAGGAAAATTATAAAACATTTTTTAAAAGCCTTGTTATCAACAGAGATATAAAAGCAAATTCTGTTTCCCTAAAACAGGGAAATAGAATTCACAGGGTAAAACCATGATTGAATAATAAATTGTAAATATTCTTAAAAGTAGATTTAGCATTTTTTCAGTATTTATTCCTTTCTGATAACACATTAAGAAACACTCAAATAAGAATATGACTTATTGCTGTCATTTTATTCACAGGCATGTTCTGACTAATACCATAGGCCCTGCCCCTACTCTTAAGAAGTCAGAATAAAATCAAATATCTAATGTGAAATTGCTCTCATAAAGTGTTGTAGTCTTCTGCATTTGGTTCAGTACACCAAATTATATTTTTGCAGGTGTAAAAGACTTGCAAACTGAAACTGGTTTTTGACTAAGACAGTGAGCACACAGTCCTGCGTATCTGCTCTGTAAAGTAAAATCTTTGAGTTCCAGAGCTACAAACCTGCCTGATTATGCTTGTTACAGAAGGGTGTTGTTTCTTTCAGCATCAAGTACATCATATTACAAACCACACAAAGAATGCCTTAACATTGTCAAAATGAATGTCAGTAAACTTCACTAAAGGTGCATAAAACTGGAATTGAGAGTAAGTTTGAAGACCTGTAACTGAACAAAAGAGGAAATCATTCTCGAAGTTTTTATGTAAGGAAAAAGAAATCAACCTACAGAGCTTACAAGAATCTGCGCAGTTAGGATTCAGGATTTGTAGTTTTTTGTTTTGTTTTTTTTTTTTTTTTAAGTCCGTTTCAATTAAAACAAAATATTTCTGTGATTACATCATTTAATTTAATTAATGTAAGAGCAATACTAATCAACATTCATATGCACAGATAAAATCTCTTTAAGCCCACTGAAAATAACTACTCCTGGCCACTGTCAGCTATTTATATATATCTAAGCAATTTAATGCACAAACAATTATCTCACTTAAGATATTAAAGAAAAAAAAATTAGTGTTTAAAAGTAAAATGCCAGGAGAGGGGAGCGGTCCAGGTTTTGTCTAGAACCCAAATGTTGTGAAATGAATCAACAGCAATTCATGCTGCCACTGGAAGTTGAATATAAATTATTTTTTTAAAAGTAGTGAAAGCTGAATAATGTTTTGGGGGTAGTTTTTGCAGTGTTATTACTTGAAAAATATTAAAATAATGTAGAAATAAAATTCTGTTGTATTACTTGGAAAAAATGGCCAGCGTTTCCTTCTATCATTAGTTCAGCTTTATTTCTTCTAGTGGATGTACCTCAGACAGGTTCAGTTCAGTTCAGATAAGCACAAACAAGCCCTTCACAGCTTAACTGAACATTTTTAGGCCCTTGGCCTTCTTGGCACCTTGATATTGCTCTGCTGCTGTTAAAGAAAGTAGAACCCTAAAGTCATAAGAAAACTTAATACAATTTCAGCAGCATCCAGTTTGAGTTAGTCAGGACCATTTACTTTATGACATCTGAGTGTTTCATCTCTTTCATAACAATAGTGGGGTTTGTCATGTACAATCAAGGAAGTAGAAGTTGCAAAGATAAAAACATATGAATAAATAATACCTATTTAAATAAATTTGTTTTGAGAAAACTTTTGAGTATGTACAAGGTAAAACCAGCTTGTTTATTCATTCTGAAAGTCTACCTTTTCCTTATCAGTTCCTGTCCTAGGGTAACTTTATGATGCCTGTATCCCCAATCGTCTGTTCTGTTTGTGCTGTATATTGAGTCCTGTGCCTTTAAGACTGGTTCTAAGAGCAAGGAGAAGCGCGGAGTTTGTTTTGAGAAAACTGCCTGACTCCTCCACATTCTTCTGTGGACAGCGTGTTCGGCGGAGGCTTGGAGAGACTGCAGGACAGAGATCTTTTTTTTTGCTTTTAGTTAGTTTCAGCTAGCTAGGGCAGAGAATTTCCCTGGACTGTTTTTTTTCCTTTTTCTTGGAACTGTTTAAACCTGCTCTGGACTGAAAACCCAGGGGAGCACTGGGGGCTGCACCTGCGGCCCACCGGGGCCTGGACCTCGGCATTTTCCAGCAGCGCCGGAGGGACTGGGACTGAGGAGACGCTGAGAGAGAGCCGAGCTACACCCACGGCAAGGACTTTCTCAGTTTGCCATCTCACTTCAGAAGGAGAGGTTTTATTGTTTCATACTATTCATTCTTTATACTTGTATGCACTTCATTTGTTTAGTAAAATAGTTTTTTCCACTTTTCTCCAAAGAGGGTTTTGGTTTTTTTTTTCCGGACCAGTTGGAGGGAGGGGCCACGTGGGTTTGCTTCCTTAGAGGGATCCTATACAGGGGTTTTCTCCCAAATTTGTCCCAAACCAGGACAGTTCCTCAGTACAGAAGAACAGTCACAGAGTTTTAAAAAGAAAAACAATGGGCTGTGGATTTTTTGACTCTCTTCTTCATTAGAGATGGGCATAAACTAAGCTGTGTACTGAGTATGAGGGGATGCACATTTGAAAAGAAGCTGTAGTAGATTCTACTACTAAATACTGGTGCAGTTCTGGAGAGAAGCACCATTCATTTCCCTTAAAGACATCAGTCCCGGATGGATAGGGAGCAGAATGAGACTAGGGAAAAGACAATTTCAAGTTCAAAATCTGTGACCATTCCCTGATTCATAAAAACAACTTTGTTTGTTTGTTTGTTTTTTGTTTTGGGTTTTTTTGTTTGTTTTCGGGTTGTTGGTTTGTTTGGTTTTGGTTGTGGTTTTTTTGTTGTTGTTTTGTTTTGTTTTGTTTTGTTTTTTTACTTTTTACTTTCAGAAAACTAAGGCCTAAAATTATATATATCTCTGCTTGGCATTACTATGACTGAAGATGGCCCATATCTCTTCCTATCATTACTATATTTCAGGGAAATTCCATTGTTAATATTCCACAATTACTTTGAGAATCATATCTATATGTTACTAGCAGAGCACAGCTATTACTTGATTCTAATATATTTGGTTACAGATTCTTCTTAAGCAGAAGACTTATGAAGAATGGCAAGAATTATACAAACCTGGTCCATTTTTTGATCTTTCCTGGTGCTCCTCCTAAAATGTATACATTTCAAAAATACCACCTAAGCCATTCAGGAGGGATTCAAGATAGAGCTGTCTAAAACACATTCTATATGGCCAAATATTTCTGACTTTCAGTGAGAAGCTCTATATTTCTAATGTCTCTGTCAAGATATTGTCGCAATGTCCTTCTTGGAGCAACGGCTCCACCCACCCAGGCTAGCTCTGACACTGTAATCAGTCAGGGAACACCCCTCTGGATTTTGGGAACCAGAGGAGTGGTTAGGGGGGTTTTCCCCTTATCATGGGAGAGACCTCGCCGAAGACGGAGGGAGGAGTTGGATTCAGTTGGAGGGCAAAGTCCAAGGTGTTTATTCAGTCCCACTCCAGGACATCCAAACCTTAGGGAGTCTCTCCAGCTAAGCCACGCAGCACGCTGAGCTCTGGGTTTACATACAGGGGAGGGGCTAAGGGGGGAGACAAGCCAACATCCAATGAGGGACAAGGTGGGTGTGGAACAGGGTTGGAGGGACATTTAAAGAAACCAATGAGAACATAAAAGGGAGGAACCTCCTTGGCTACTGCCCTATCACTCGATGTCCTTTCCTAAACTCTCTAAAAGCCAGGAGGAATAATCAAATGACAAAAAGGGCCTCTAGGAGGGGACTGGGAGGAATATAGGAGGATTGACAAGGGAGGAGGGCAGGACAAACCTTGGAACATAACATTTCTCAGGAGAACGGGGGAGTACAGAACAAAATCATATAAAATACAATATGAAAATAAATAACATAGAGCACAATAAGATATCATCTGATTTCTTGATGATATGCAAATATCAGTGTATTTCAGTTATATCATCTTGAGTATACTTAAATAGAAAACAAAATAATTAACAAACAACAGTGATATTTTTACAGTATGAAAAAAAAAAAAAAACCTACTAAAAATTAGATCTTGTGATATTGCCAAGAGCCTGTATAAAACTGAACTCTGGATTCCTGTGTTAACTGCATATTGTGTTTTAGGAAGACACATTTTAAATGTGTACGGGAATATAAGAAATTATTTTTCACAAGTATTAATTTATTTCATAACATTTTCACAATAAAGGTATATTGTCCCTCTCTGATAAGTGAGCTCTGATTATGTCTCTGTTGAAACGTATCTGACACATTTCAACACATCACTAGAAGTATCAAATTCACAAAGATGGAATAGCTCAAGAAACAAGTAATGTAAATTTCTGACTACACAGGACATACATATTATTATCTCACTAAGAGATATATATGAAATGGATCAGAATTGACAAATCAGAACATTTGAAATTTCTTCTCCAGACAAACTCATTTTACAAATACAAAATTAGCCATTATTTGAACAATGACAATCAATCCTCATGCCCAAGTTAACAACTTCCCATATATAATATTTTACTTCAACACTGTTCCCTATGAGAAAAAAGTGAGTTACATTGAGAATTAAAATATGTTTATGTTAGCATATTCAAAACTGTTACTGTACATTTTATTAATTTAGTAAGGTTTTGCTTTAAGATAATGCATCTGTACATGGTGAAACATTTCTAGTCCTTTTCAGTATAACTTATGTGCCAATTGGAAAGAAATAAAATCACAACCAAATCTGTTGGTCTATATTTGGAAATGAAAAGCGTTGTTTTTTTGGGTTTTTTTTTTTTGTTTTGTTTTGGGTTTTTTTTTGTTTTTTTTTTTCCCTAATGGGCTTAAAGTCCTCCTATTTTGATTTATGCATCTTTCATCTGCCTTCCCCCATTCCCCGCCCCCCCCCCCTTCAAACATTATCTTTTTCAACAGGACTGATGCTTCAAGCAGAGGCATATTATGCAAAAATGCTGCCAAACTGCTTTCACCTTAATGTTTTGGACTCAATCACATAATGATGGCATTAACTGACTCTGCATGAAAGATTATATTGCCATAATAATTGTTCTTTCAACTCTGTTTTTTTAAAGATTTTTATTTAAAGTATACTCAAGGCTAGATGGCCTCTAGTAACATTATCAATGCAAAACAAAACACTAGGAAGAAATAGAAAAAGGACCAAATCCAGGTGTTCATTTAGTGGTTTTACATACTAAAGAAATTTCTACTAGAATGCTTTTTTTTTCCTTTTTTTTTTTTTTCCCCCCCTGTTGTTCATATTACATAATATTGTCTTCATAGAAAAGAGGTGTAATGTCCCAACCCCATACTACAACTCTGAGTGATGTTCTCTCAGGAACCTCTCAATATATTTTACATAAATTGTACATATGGAAGGAAAAAAAAAAGAGTGACTCGATAGCATCTCTTCTGGGTTGAAGTCTCGGAACAGTTTTAGCTTTTTTTCAACCAGCCGTGTTATCCTGTTCAAGACTTGGCTGCTCATTCTTGGTCAGCCAAATCCAGTTACTGATGCTAGAGGCAATGGCTATCCATTCTTTCCATGGAAAACCTTTGGGAAAGGTTTGCTTAATGTGTAAAGGGTCTGTACTGTTTTTTTAAACAACAAAATATGAAGATGCAATGGTGTTCAAAGCTTTTCTGAGGTCTTATCCCTTTCTCATTAAATGTGAGGCATTCTTTACTATGGCACTTTCAGTATTAAAGGTAGAATATATTATTTCTCTAAGGAAGCTGCATCAGCTGTTGCAGGCTATAGAACACATATTTTTCAGGCTGAGAAAAAAAAATAATTTTGTATAACATCTCATCTTTTCTAAAATGCTTTCTAAAACATGGCAATAAAACACCTGATTTAGCCCATTCAGCTTCTGCTTTCATAACAGCAGTGAAACTGATCTCATTTACTTTCATGCAAATTTTGAAGGAAAGCTAGCGCATTTCAATTTATTTATTTATTTATTTCCTGTTTTTAACAGGAAATAATCAAATTTTGGCATACGTTTTTCAGTTGAACACTGAGTGGGTTTATTTTCTTCTCTCTCTCTCTCTCTCTCTTTTTTTTTTTTTTTTTTACTTTTTTTTTTATTTTTTTTTTTCTTTTTTTTTTTCCCTTAAAATATCAAATATCCTTTGTTGGCAAAATTCAGTGTAGGGGGAAAATAGCCAGCAATTTTCTTTGAAAACCACGGATTGTTTTTTTCATTTAACCCTTCTGAAAAAGTGTTTCACACCTTATTTCTGCAGATGCTATGCCTTCTGAACTGCTCCTTACTTTCATGCTAATTAGTTATTTCACACATTTTTCACAGGTCTTTCTTTGCCAGGGACTGTGAGAGGGTTTGCACTATAAAGTGAATGGCATCATCTTTTGAGGTAGGAATTCTTCTCTATGAAAGTCAAAACCTGAATTCTGACTCTCTGAAACACCCACTGCTGTGCATGCTGTCATGCAGGGCTTGACTGTCTGCATGCTATTTTCTTCTCTCCAGGTAATTTCAGTGATTTTGGCAAAGAACTGATCAGTTGTGATCAACTGCATGTGAAATCTACTAATTTAACAATGCTAGCATAGAGTAAAATATAAAATGCTGATACGAATTGTTTCCTCCAAACTTGTTTTTGCCAGACCACAATGCTCCTGTGAGAGGTTTTGTTTAACTTGTGATTTAACAAGTCTCCTAAAGGTATGGGCAAGGAATGCTGGTGAACAGAGACCTCATATACCTATCTATTATTCTGGGAGATTAACTTTTTTGCTCTTTTGCCAGGATGAGGGTGGAAGAACACTTCCAGACAGGAATGTGAAAATTGGGTCATTATTATATATGCATAAAATACCTTCTGAGACACTAAACTGTAGACAGGTTTGCTTTTAGTTTTTAATGCAAAACAAAACAAGAAAACAAATATGTTGCAACATGTTGTTTGCAGCTGATAAAGTTGGGAATAAATATATGGAAGATTTTAAGTAAACAAAACTTTATGACCTGCCTAGTGAAAAAAAAGGAAAAGTTGTGGATTTAGTCTACCTGGTGAATGAAGTTACATGCAGCTGGCTAGCAGTCAAAAGTGGTATTCCCCAGGGCTCAGTACTGGGGCCAGTCAATGAACTATCTGATGGGATTGAGCACATCCATGCAGGATGGCACCAAATTGGTGGGAGTGTTAATCTGCTGTAAGGTAGGAGAGCTCTGCAGAGGGATATGGACACACTGGATTAATGGGCCAAGGCCAAGGGTGTGAAGTTCAATAAAGAAAATGCGAGGTCCTACACTTGATTCAAAATTACCCCATGCAACACTATGTTGGGGGCAGAGTGTCTGGAAAGTGGACCAGCAGAAGAGATTCTGGGGGTGTTGGTCAACAGCTGACTGAACATGATCCAGCTGTGCCGAAGGTGGCCAGGAAGGCCAATGGCATCACACTATTGCGTGAGCAATAGTGCGGCCAGCAGTACCCCGGCAGTGATTGTCCCCATGAACTCAGCACTGCTGAAGCTGCCCCTCCAGTCCTACATCCAGTTCTGGGCCCTTCACCAAAAGAAAGACATTGAGGAACTGGAGTATGTCCAAAGCAGGGCAATGGAGCTGATGAAGGGTCTGGAGAGGAAGTCCTGTGGGGAGCAGCTGTCAGAGCTGAGATTTTTCCACCTGGAGTAAAAGAAGCTCAGAGGAGACCCTATCACTCTATACAACTGCCTGAAAGGAGGCTGTAGCTGGGTGGTAGTTGGCCATTTTTCACAGGCAACTAGCAACAGGACAAGAGGAACTGTGCCAGGGGGACGTTCAGATTGGATACCAGGAAGAATCTCTTCACTGATAATGTGGTTAAGCATTGGAACAGGCTTCCCAGCAAAGTGGTAGAGCCACAATCTCTGGAGGTGTTCAGGACTGGTCATGGCATCTATTGTTGTGGTTTAGTTTACATTATGGCGTTCAGTCAAAGGTTGAACTCAATGATCATGGAGGTCTTTTCTAAATTTAAGGATTCTATGATTCTATTATTTGGTTTTATTTATAAGTAAAAATGTTACATATTTTTGATTTCTTCTGGGATTTTTACTGAATAAAAAGTCATTAATCACTCTTGATACAAAGATACCTTATACAAGTATGAAACATAGGTAACTCAGTAATTAAACTGACCAGGTCCAACATGGTTTTCTTCAAGTCGTTCAGGTTCCAGCTCTTCTCCTGTCTCTCCAGCCCTTCTTTTCACATCATTCTGCTTTTCCAGCTGTGAGCAGCCTTTTGGCAGAGAGGGGTAGAATTGTACTTACCTATTTAAGGCTAGAAGTAATAGAAAACTGCCATATGGTGGTGGTATTCCCATTAGATATAACAAGTTAATGTGGATGTGCAGCTTCATGCATGCATTTTGCATAGATTGAAAAAGAAATTATGGTGATAACTCAACTCTCTGAAGTATCTCTTCAGCAATTATAAGAATTATCTTAGCTCATTTTCAACTGACAACATCTTACTCAAGGGTCCTAGAGAAAATCCTGACATTCCCTATGAATTTTTTTACCTCATTATACATTGCTTCTATTGTCAACTTTATCAGCTTTCATGGTTACCCTTGGAAAGTACCTACCCTCTTAATGAGAGGCATACAAGTATTCTCAAAATTGTCCAAATGCCAACTAAACACCCTTAAAAATGTGAAATGAAGTATTAATAGTTGTTTAAACTTGGAAATAATGTGTCAATCCATAACCTTGTGGATGATGGGCATTATTACCTTGACTACTGGGACTGCCTAAAATTTCGTTGGCTGCTTTTCAACTTATTCTTTCTTCCTTTTTATACCGGCACCTCTGTATATATGTATATAAAAATTATTTTTGCATTAGAAAATAACTACACTGGGCAGCTGTACATGATGGCTGATGAATATTTCTTTTTTGGTACATTCTTTGTTGTATGTCTTTGGCAAATGAATAACTGGGCCAGAAGAGCCCTTAAGGTGGTCAATTAAAGGACATGGCTCCATCTACCACAACCAGAGTATTCTCTTAAACACTTTGCCACAGCTTTTATTTAAACAATACTTTTACCCAAGTTTACTCATGATCTGGAACCCTGTGACCATATTCTTGGACAGGAATAACTTCTACTCCTCTTTCTCCTTCACAACTGCCAATTCCCTTAACATGTCTGCTTCTAGTCTCACTCTGGATAGGATGGCCAAGCACAAATGGAAATCACAACTCAGAAAAACAATGGAGATTTGTTTTAGTTTTTTGGTTGGGTTTTTTTGAGTTTTGGTTTGTTGTTTGTTTGTTTGTTTGTTTGAATGTAGACATCATAATTTGCAGTATATCATGATTTAATTTCATTGCTCAGATGGAAGTGAAAAATGCTTTTTTCTGTGTGTGTTAAATTACTCCAAATGAGTTTGTGAAGACATTAATTTTTCCGGGGAATGACAGTGATAATGAACATAGGAAAGATGTCAATGTAAATATATTCATTGTGTTATCAAGACAGGTAAGGTACTGAATTGTTCACTGTGTAGTTTTATTCTGTTGGATGAAATCAAAGACGTATTTATGAGACCCTTTTAAACTCATAGGTAGAACAAACAGGAATTCTGAACCATACCACAAATGTTTATTTATGTAAGACTATTGAAAACATTGCCTAGCAAACAGGGCTGTGGATCATGACTAAAAGATGCAGGTGTGACCATTTAGTAGTTCACTGACAACAAAAACAGAGGTTTTATTCTTCACAGGATTCTCATGTGCATTTCCTGAAATTCTATAACTTTCTGACACCTCCTACATGCCAAGTCTGACACTTAAACCTGTCTGTGGAAGAATGGAATACACAGAAGGTAAATTAACCACAGCATGCCAGCAGAACCTTTTTTTTCCTATTTGGATCAGAAAAAAAAAAAAAATAAAAATCATGGGATCAATAAAACAATTGGAAAAGTAGCAAGCAGAAGCAAACATGCTTTGCTTTTGTTGGAAGGCAACTTTAATGGCCACAGGTTTGTATCTGAGAACATTTATATGACGATTAAGATGAACTCAGAAGATTATATGGTAGCACACATAAGATGTAATGCAATGCAAAAATACCCAGTTAATGATTGAGATACATGTAACAGAATGAGACTTACTTGGAGGAGAAGCTGCCTTTTAAAGAAGAATTTCAAAATGAGTCTTGAGCGTTATGAATGGTTTTAAATATTTAATTTTTCTCTCCAAGCACAGACAAAGCAAAACTTTGCAGAAATATTTAAGCATGAAGAAACTAGGTGAATTGAAATTACAACAGAAAAGGTGGCAGACAGGATTAGGATTTTCTGACATAGACCAAGGTCTATCAGAAGAATTAAGAGAAATTTTTAATGGTTAATCTGTCTGCATCAACCATTAGAAAATAAGTCATTACCCATTTTAAGTCTGGTAGGGAGAACTCTCATTTTGCTCTGTAGAAAAGTAACACATGTTAGTCATTTGGATGTAATTTCTTTAAGCACACTTAATGAACAGCTATATTCTATTTTTAAACTCTCTTTTTGCATGTGTGCATTCACAATATTTGGGTTTTCTATGTACAAGATATACAAGAGAGATTCAAGTACTCTGCTGTATATAACATTTAAACTTTTTGTGTTGATGGCACAATTCCTTTAGAGGCTGCTTCTTTGGCCAAATGCACTTTCTTTTTCACTCCACTGACTGTAGGTCTTTACTAAACCATACTGTTCCTTTCTATGCAGTGTAGATCCAAGAATACCAACAAGATAATTATATGGCAAAGAACCTTCAGTTTTTCACTTAAATTCAGTAGTTTAAAATTAGAAGCATCTAAATATTTCCTTGAAGCAATAATATGAATAGGAAAAGTATATGTTACTAGAACAGTCAAAAGAGTTTTGAATTTTCATGTGATTGATACACATTATCTGAATAAGAAGGAATTTTAATTTCCCTACATATGTATTTTTTTAAAGAATTTGATACTTTAGTTTCTAAATCTTTACTTGCTTGAAGCTAAGAGTGGCAGAGCACACCTTTATTGGGCTGTTCTTTGAATTGATATCTTAGAATGTGATTTTTTGCTTACCCTTGAATTACCACATATCAAGATTTATTTTGAAAAGAAAAGAAAAGAAAAGAAAAGAAAAGAAAAGAAAAGAAAAGAAAAGAAAAGAAAAGAAAAGAAAAGAAAAGAAAAGAAAAGAAAAGAAAAGAAAAGAAAAGAAAAGAAAAGAAAAGAAAAAAGAAAAAAGAGAAAAGAGGGAAAGCATCAAAACAGTAGTGTATAAACCTGTTGCAAGGGGAATCTATTTCTTGTTTCTTTCAGTTTTTTCTAGTAATTTCATTATGTGAACCAAGTCCTGAATTGTCTTCTTCACAAAGATTTTTCTATCACTGTACAAAGCAATTTCTCAAACTACAAGACTCAAAATTTCCCTTGACTTATAATTTTCTGCAATAAGTGCACATTATTCTGACCAACAAACAAATAAATAAAAGAAGGAGGGTTACAGACAAAAGTAAAGTATAAGTACTTGTCATTTGATTTTCAAGTCCCATTTAAAGAAAAAGAATGTTAAAATCAGACTCTAGATTAATCCATCTTCAGTTTTTGAAAGTTATTAAGAGTTGAAAAATATGGCAAATTTATTGTGTGTCTATGAACCAACACATTTAGAAACAAGAAATTGTACTAGAAGAACAAAATAAATATACAATGTTCACAAGGGGTCAGAACACTGATCTATGAAGATCACATCACATTATTATAAAATAATATTTTGTCAGGCTCTAAACAGGATAATATTGACCTAGAATTTATATGAACAAGGCCACAGCTTTTTATCTGACAAAAGTCTGGGAAATACCATATACTTCCACTTTTTATTGTAAATAATTATTAAATGGAGCAAACAGTTAAACAAACCAAATACCAAAACATCACTAAAAATTGAGTTTTCATGTGCATTATTTCAAGCTAGGTTTTTCATTTTGACACACTGTAGTTAAGGAATGGTTTCCATGTACTTTGGCCTATTCAATATGTGGGGAGGAAGAAATTGTAAAAATAAAATACATTAAAATATTAAATGGATTATCCAGGTAGTGAAAGACTTTATTTGTCAACCTTACTGAATAAACATAACCCCTATCACATGCCCATTCTTCATAAAAAGACATCAAGTGGGAAAATGAAAAAGATGAATTGCTTGATGATCAATAAAAGAAAGAAAGAAAGAAAGAAAGAAAGAAAGAAAGAAAGAAAGAAAGAAAGAAAGAAAGAAAAGAAAAGAAACAAAGAAAAAGAAAGGCCTCTAGCCTTTCATTAATGATACAAATACTCTCAAATGAGAGTTCTCCATGTTTTTCCACCCTTCCAAAGACATTTACTTTAAAGTAATATTTTTTTTTTCCTCTTTCTGCCTCCATTCTACACTTCCCGCACCAGCAAGGAGAGAAAGAGCAAGCTCACAGAATTGATTAGTCTGCCACATGTTCATGGGATAGCTCCAGGTGACATTACACACTCGGTAGGAATACAGATATCTTAAGGCAGTTCTGCACCAGTTCTGTCACAATAAGATAAATGTAACAGTACTGCCCCTAGGGCTTGTACGTATTTCATGGTACCTGAATGATTAATATCAGTTGATTAGCTAGCACAAAGCATTCTAAGTAAAGTGTGAGAGAAAAAGTAGGCTAAGCTTGTACCTTACTTAGGATCATCTTAGCATCTCTTTAAAAATAGATTCATTTATTATCTTCTAAGGCAGTTTCTATAACTATCCATTCATAGACTCTCCACTATCCCTTGTCTGACAAAAATATACTTCACACAGTATGCCAACGTCACCAGAATATTAGTATATATGAGTGGGAAGATTAGTTTCCTTAGTATTATTACAGAAAATCATATTTTAGATTAAAAATCAAATATTCACTGACTTAATCTCCCCAGTACTGTCAGGTAGTTCTCAATTACCTGTAAGCACTTTTCAATACATCTTTATATTCTGTCAACCTGTAGAAATATGAAATATGAAGTCAGAAAAAAATATTACTTATGCTTCCTGTGTGTGGCATATATGTTTCCACTTATCACCTCTTCAGTGCATGTTCAAATACTTTACATCAAGGAAATCCTTTGAATTGATAGTCCGTATGCAAAACTGACTGTACACAAGGTGTTGGATGTGTAACAGCCACTGAAGTTATGCTAATTACATGACGAGACACCTGAACAGGTGCCAAAATCTTCTTAGCAGCCACCTTCTAGGGGGAGCACTGTGCATGGCCAAAGATGCTGCTTCAGGACAGTTACCTGTTACCTTGGCTTCTGGATAAGCATCACTGGACAGCTATCCAAACTGGTAAAATATGGCACATTACCCATAAAAAATCTCCACCAATCAACAAAATTTGTCAAATTGGGGTGCTTCTCTCTGCTGGATATTTTGTGTTTGCCTAGCTTGGAGAAAAGGAGGCTGAAGGCTGACATCAATACTCTCTACAGTTTCCTGAGGAGGAGAAGTAGAGAGGAAGGAAGGTACTGATCTCTTCTCTCTGTGATAGGGTGTGCAGGAAAAAAATGATGCACCGGGGGACATTTAAACTGGATATTAGAAAGCATTTCTTTACCATGAGGACGGTCAAACACTTAAACACTTTCTAGAGTTGTGTTTGATGCACCAAGCCTGTCAATGTTTAAGAGTCATGTGGACACTGTCCTCAATAACATGCTTTACCTTATGGTCAGCCCTGAAGTGGTCAGGCTTTAACTAGATGATCATTGTAGGTTCCATCCAACTGGACTAATCTATTCTATACCAGTATTCCAGTTTTCACATTCCATATTTCCTTTCACACTTCCTTTTATTGATAAAATCTAGAAAGATTCTAAAAATAGGTCTTTACGCTATATAAAGTCAGAATATCACGAGTTCCTTCATGTCTGTGAAATATTTTTGGGTTACTGAATGTACAGTTATAGGAATCACCTTCCTCAAAGAGTAGAGGGACTTGTTGCTCGTCAGGGCTCTCAGCCTACTGCTCTGAGTCATGCTGGGTACACTGGAGCACACTCGACTTCATACATAGATGGGCGAGGAGCTCATGGAGTAATAGGAATCAACAGGGAAATACTGGTGAAATACCTCAAAGGAATTAAAGTGCATTCTTCTAAGGAGGTGATAGCTGAAGTGCCTCCAGAGTTATACATGCAACATTGTCAGCAAACAGGAGTTGGAAGCCACCATGCTGCTAGAAAGCTTCAACCTAGATAGCATAACTGAAACTTGATGACATGAATATAAAGATGAGAGTCTGGCTATCAGTGGCTACAGGCTGTTCAGAAGGGACAGCAGAGGATGGAAAGGTGGAGGGGTTGTCCTCTACATCAAGAAATTAGCAGAAATATAAAAAAACTGTCTCTGTAGAACAGCCATGCCTGTTGAAAGAAGAACAGCAGGTTGAAAGCTTATGAGGAAGAACTACAGACTGAGGTAAGAAAGGGAACAATGTTGTTTGTGCCTACTAAAGGCTGCCTGGTCAAGAAGAGCCTGTTAACAGGGCCTTCTTGCAAGGCATCACATTTTCTGCCTCTTGTCTTGGTGAGGGACTTCAACCATCCTGACATCTGCTGGAAAAATAGCACAATAAGCTGTAGGCAATCCAAGAGATTCCTGAAGTGAGTTGAAGATAACTTCTTATGCTAGGTAGTATACAACCCTACAAGACTGGATGCAATGCTGGACCTGATGGCCACCAATGCAAGTGATTTGATCAATGACATCAAGATTTGAGGGAGCTTGAGCTGCAGTGATCATGCACTTGGTGGAGTTATAGGGTCGACAAAAGGTAAAGTCAGGACCCTGAATTTTAGGAAAGCAAACTTCCAGCTGTTCAGAGTTAATCAATAGGACTCCCAGGGAAAATACCCTGAGAGACCAGGGAGAAGAACGGGAGATTGCCGATATTTAAGGATCCTTTTCCATAGTGTGCAAGAGCTCTTGATGCCCAGGTGCAGGAAATCAGAAAAGGAAGGCAAGACGCCGGCATGGCTGAGTAAAGCCAGGAAGGCCAAGACAGAGCTAGAGCTCAGGAAAGGACACTAATAATAAAAATAATAATAATAATAATAATAATAATAATAATAGTAAAGGATTCTACAGGTATGTCAGCCAGAAAATGAAGGTCAAAGACAATGGACAAGGAGAAGGCTGACGTACTCAACATTTTTGCATCAGTCTTCATAGGCAACCTTTCTTCCCACAACTAATGAGCCGACGGGCCTCAAGGCAAGGACCAGAGGAGCTAAGGCATTTAAAAGACATATAGATGTGACACTCAGGGTGGTGGACATGTCAGTGATGGCTTAACTGTTTAAGGTAATGATGATCTTAAAGGTCTTTTCCAACATAAACAAATCTACTAATCTAGGAAATTTTCTCACTAATGATAAAATCTAGATGTGAAGAATATGTATCTAAACATAGCATGGATCTTTATACATGGTGCTTTTAAATTTTTTTGGATAGTAGAAATTCTTTCAAACTGTTTTTCACTTTACATAAAAATGTGTCGGCTGTATTTATGGAACAAAATGTTACTTTCATTTTTACATTGTAGTAATTGTACTATATGTATATAATATACATACATATTGTACGTATGTAAGGACTTGATGCTAGAACTGTATATTACAATGGCATCTTTGTGCACTTTTCTTAATATTAAAATATTTTCATTATTGTGGACATATTAATTCTATATCTAGAATATAAATAATCTTTCTAATTATTATCACAATATTAAGAACATATGTACAACATTTCTGTAATGGTTACTGCATTTAAATAAGGTATATAGAAGGTGTTTAAATGATGGAAAGGTAGTATGAACTACATAGTAGGCTGTTACAATGAATACTGTATAGCACAGCCTAGAGATGTTAGTGATTATGTGTAACAAAGGAGAGCCATACAGCATCCTTATAGTTGTTGAGTATTTGTTCTACAAGATAGCTTAGGTTATTAATTTTTAAATAACTTCCTTCACACATGTTTTATTTATAATAATAAGAAAATAATTTAACTTTTTTCCAGTCTCAAATACATTTCTAACTCCTTCCCTATGAAAAAGTAATGATAGAGTATGCCTTTAAAAAAAAAAAAAAAAAAGTTTTAATAATAAAATTAAAAAAGAGGAAAAGCAGACTTTTAAAAACAAGACTCATGCAGAATAAAGAATTAGAAGAAAATAAGAGCAACAAAAATTGCAATTGCACAAAATCTTGTTATTAAGTGTGAGTGATCAAAAAAATAAAATGTTGAGAAACATTTCACAGTTATATAAAGCCTTTTAGTTTATTACAGACTAGAAGAATTTAGATTCTAATTTTCTAAGAATTAAACCAATCTTTTGCAATATTTCTTTTCAGAAAATGGTAATACAGTGTCATGTAGTGCTAGGGTCTTCCTGACAACCTTATTCTTCCTGGATGGTTGTGTAGGAACCTGTTTCCTGTGCCTCTAGAGGCAAAATGGGTGATTGAATACTGAGTACACAATCATAAGGTTTGTTGTTAAACAGATTTTCACATCACACATCCTACACATGTTTCTTTCAAAGGTTGCTTTTATAAAGGTGGGAACGGAGGGATTCCCCTAAGAATAGCACATATCCTTCACTTCATTTGGCCAAAATACTTGATCTGTATTCAGGGCATAAACTTCCATTAAAAGATATCCCCAAAAAGAACCCTTTTTCCCAATAATTGTTTCTAAATCCAGATGGTAGATGGAAATAAATTTGTTTCCATTGCACAAATTCAACAAATATACAACGACATATTGAAATTAAATTACTTAAAAATTAAAGCACAATCACCAGACTAAGAATAAAATAGAGATATTCAGAACATCCTGAAGTATCTTATGAGTATACCTCCTTCAACAACATATATGGAACAGTTTGGTTTCATCATAATTATGATCAAAGCCTATATAACTAAAAAAAGCACAATCAGTCTAAGCATCTTAATGATTTTTCATTTTTTTAAAATTTCCCTTTGTGCCTCTTGATACAGTATTTTGCTTCGCTCTGTGACAACTTCTAAGTATGTAGAAATAAAATATGCACATATAATATATGACATATTATACATAATAATACACAGAACTCAGGCTACAGAAATACTGACACTCAAAAAGACAAGTGGGTGAGACTAGACAACAGTAGCCCGTTTTAGCAGCCTACCTCACTACTGATTACTACAGACACAAGAGCATGGCACTAAAAAGCAGTAGAACTTTAGAATTCTGGTACTTGTAAGATGACACTGCCAGTGTTTGCACTTGTCATGGTTCAGGAATGGCACTTTGCATCTTAGTGCCCCTTGCAGTCGAGGCTCTCCCAAACCAGATGCTGCTTTCTGGTTCCTTCCCTACTTGTTCTCCTCCGCCTTCCCACTCCAGGAAAGGAGTTGATAACTGGAGGCTCTAAAATGTGAAAATTAGGGGTTGAAATAGGAACAATTTACTAGAAACAGCAATGAGATAAGATAAAAAACCAGTAACAGCAACAGTATTAATAACAAAAGGTATAAGAGTGAGAAACTGTTTACATAGAAAAACTGTAACAAAATACTGACTGATTCTTCCCCACCTCACCCTGCTTTCTCCCACCTGGAGTGAGTCCCTAACTCCTGCCCTTTGCAGCTCATCCCATGAGATGGCATTAAATAATGGTTGGGTCTGACCACACCTCCTTCCGGGCTACTGAAAAAATTGACTCTGTTCTGGTTGAAACTAGGACAGTACTGCACTTAATTTAATAATGTACTACTTTTGATATGACTTTTTTTTTTTTTTTCTTCATGAGATTTATGAAAGTTATGATGCAGTTTTATAGACTGATAGATAATTAAGTGACTAGATATAATGACACTTGTAATGTTTTCAGTGTAAATTTTTTACTTATTGAAATCCCAGGTAATTTATTTTCTCTTTCCATTTATATTACAAACAGTGTTTCAAGTTTATACCTTCGAGCTAACACTATTAAGGTCTTACACTGGCAATCTGAGCACTACTTAATTATTTATTATAAAAATTAAAAATAAATAATCAGGAAGAAAACATAGGGAAGATAACTGTTAAGTGTAGCTGTAGATAGTATAATGCACAACCATGTCTCCTGGGAATATTTCACCAATTAAAGAATTCTAATTACTAAACAAGACAGGTGCAGAATGAACGTAAAAGCACAACATGGCTCATCTGACAGCAACCAGCCTTTTTAATTTTCTCATGACAATGGCTGAAAGGCAGAAGCATTCTACCTATAATCTCCCTGTTAAAAAGAAAAAAAAAAAAACCCTAAATTCTACATTTCAAAGGCTGTGTTTAGTAATTGCTGACCATTAAGTCCTTTGATTTAGGTCCTTTGCATTATTGGCTATTAGAAATATAAAGATCATAACATGAGTAATCACTGCTGAAAATTGTGGTTGCATGCCGAGGGTCATAAAATGATTCTCATTAAATGGAAGGAACCTGTCTTACTAAATCTTTCTTGTAACTGACTTTACTTTTCAGAGCAGTTCCAGTATATTTTTTTCCTACCAATAATGAAGCTGTTGCAAGGGCATATGAAATAATTAAATTAATTTCCTAGAGTTGACAAAATTACTCATAGCTGTCTTTATTTTTGCAGGGATCTTGTCCCATCTACTTTTATATCCTGTATTTCTTCCAATACGTCTTCCGCTCATTTCTATTAAAGTATCCACATTTTCTTTCCTGACCAACAGACATGAAGTAACAGGCCAGACATTGTTCTGGAGGTCACAGAAGCTATCTCCTTTTTTAGTTGTCTCCCAATTGCCTAACTTACATGAAGTTTATGACTTTCACATCTTCGAGAAATTTGATTCTAAGTGTTTATGGGTTCAAAAGCTATAACGAGAACAGAAAGGTAGAAGGCTGATCTCTTAATTCCTGTTGCTTTAGAAAAATCATCAAAAATTTTTGATGATAGCAGTCTTCCATGGAAAGTTAATCTTAATTCTAAACAGAACTTAAAATAAATACTGTAATTATCCCTAAGTTTTAAATATTCATTTTCTGGATTCAAGTTGCTCTGCTTACCTTTCACAAAGATAATGTTTCTACTGTATTGTATTTTAAAATAATAATAGCACTTTCCTAAATAAAATATGAAAAACCCCAAAAAGTTATCTTTATTAAGAGAGTTGTTGACCTTGTGACTTATTTGGTGGGTGGGTTCACTCAATTTGAATTACATGTGACAACAGGAATTCCCTTCCCTATCAAGAGGGCAACATGAAATATCACAAGTTTCTAGAGAACTTTGGTATTGTTAATCATACTTCAGTATATCAAACAGTAAGATCCACAGAACTAAATCAGTCCATGAATTTCCATTGATTTTGACATTTCCATTTGTTTCTCACCTTCAGAGTTTGTGGTGGTGCAGAACTGTTTTATTAGGTTTTTATAAGAAGTTTATGTTATGGTTCATTTCACTGTATCCCCAATGTTGTAACCCTTTTTGTGTTGTTTGTATAATGAGGTGTTTTGTGTCAGTCCTCCCACTCCTCACCTGACTTGTAACATCCCCTCTGCCCCACCCCCCCTCTCTGGGGCAGCCTGTCTATCACTTTGAGGAGCTCTCCCAGGTTGCAAATTCTCAGGGAGAGGGCTTCAGGTGATAGGTCCCTTGGGGGGAATTCCTTTAGCTCTGGATTTTAGTGGTCCAGGGCTTGGGGGTGGGCACACCTTGTTACCCCCTGAATCCCCTGCTTTGTTGTCTTGTTGTAACCCCCCTGGAACCTCTCCCCGGCTTATAAGGTGGCAGAGAGACTCTCTCAGCTCTCAGCCTCTCAGCTCCTCAGCTCTTCAGCTCCGGTCTCTGGCCTCTCTGGCCTGAGGTTTGGACTGGCTGCAGACTTCCCGCAGCCCGGCCTGAATAAACATCTTTAACCTGCAAAGCTGACAGCCATCCTTTTCTTCTGCTGCCGTTGCTGTCACGACACTATTGAGTCTAGCTGCTGAGAAGCCGACCCAGCAGGTAATAGCCTGCATGTCCCCCAGACTGGGAACATATGTGGCTGTGTTGACCTGAGCTAGCCAGAGGTCAGCTCCCACCCAGTGCGGGAACAGAAACAGACACAAGACTTATTCCTGGGGAAAAAAAAAAAAAAAAGTTTAATTGAAAGAAGATCTGCATTGAATTGTTTCCACTGTACATTTCCCAGTAGGAACAATTGTGACAATTTGACTGTAACTCATTTGGAGCATCCTTATTACCAAACTTCTCAGAGGAAAATGTATAAAAACCCCATACCAAACTGAAATAAGAAGTATTCATGTTTCAGCACCTGCTAAATGCAGAAATAGACTTATGCCTCTAAAACCTCTAAAACCAGTACTTTCCCCCCCCATTTTTATACCCAAAGCAGGAAAATAATTTTTGTGAATCTTATTGCTGTCATCAGTACTGATCTATAAGCTCAATTTTGTGTTTCCTAACTAGCCCTATATCATTTATGTCCTATATTGGGCTAAAAATATTACTGTCCCACCAAGTCTCTTCTAAATATTTCAGAAAGAGAACAAGTGATGGAAACCTTACTGTTGTTCACACTGTTACAACAAATATCTGGCTACTTATAGTGATTTCCCAAATGCTTTCATTTCCTTCAGAAGGACAACAAAACAAACCAAAATAAAGACTCTGGCATTCATCTCTATGGAAAAAATACATTATTGAAATTAAAGACTGTTGCTGAAAGGATACTTATATAAATTGTATCAAGTAATGAGCACCATTACAGCAAAGAATTTAATGTCACAGCAGAAATATGAAGTAATCTGAATGTAATGGACCTGGTCTAAACTAGAAAACAAATTCAAACCTATCATATTCAAATCCGTGCATAAATGCTTTGCGGAGTAAGAAGCATTATGGGTTCAAATTTAGCTGCAAAACCAATTTCCTAAATACTAAATGGTATTATAGCAAGAATATTTTAAAAGGTAAAAGACTGTGGAGAAAAGAGTAAACAAAATTAATTCCATACCAAAATCAAATTTAGAATATACTCTAAAGCTTTAGTGTAGATTAGCTGTAAAATATAAGTTAAAAAAAAAAGTAACATTTTTTCATCTATCTTCCATAGATACACATTATTTCCTTTGTTTTTTTCCTTTGCAGCATTCACAGATTATAGCAAGATTATAGCAAGAGCTATAAAAGGATGGGGCAAAAGAAAAAAGACTTAAAAAAAAGCAAGCAATGTTTCTCATTCCTACAAAGATCCTTGATGGGGGCTATATTGAAGAAATGAATCACGAACTAACTACTATCTTAAAAGAAAATTAAATTAACACTTGATATTATAAAATTGTCCTGACTTCTATATTAATGCTATTTAAAATAATTTTAAAAGAAAATGCTAGGAATTTTGCAAAAAATATGAGCCAAAAAATTGAATATTAAATAATTATTTTGAATTATTTCATGCCAATCATGAACTCTATAAACTTGCTGACATTCTAGCTTATATCAGCATTTGTATGTCTTTTCAGATGTTAATATGTTTTCTTGATTCAACTGACTACATTTTGGGGTGAAGAAAATGGAAATTGTCATTGCTTTGCAAAAATATTAAGTAATATATTAACGTTTTTAAGTTTTCTCTTTTTTTAGTTTCTAAAACAAATTTTCTTTCACATGGCAGAAAGGATGCAGATTAATCCATTTTAAGATCCATGTGTGTATTATGGAAATAATCTGAGGACTGACCTTCTCCACAAGTGCATCCCAAGCTGGGTATTTATAGGAGCCTTTCAGACTTTCTGAGGAATCATCATCGATATTGCCATAGGGTTGGACAATGTTTAGATACCATAATTGAAATTTGAAGCTTCCAAACAAAATTTAGTTGATTTTTAAACTTTAAGCAGTGATTTATTTTAATTATTTTTCCTGTTGTAAATAAATAGCAATAATATATCTTAGAACTACAGCAAGTCCTCAACACTGAATGAATTTTCTCAGAATACATAAAGTCTTCAAATGCAAAAGTTCAAAAAAATACATTCATTGCACTGCTTTCTATGAAATAAGACTTGATTCAGTGTTGAACCAGTCAGAGATGGAATCCCTTCTTCTTCTTGCCTAGTGAAACTTTATCACGATACAGAGAAAAAATGTAAGATTTATGTGATTTAAAATAAAGGATTTTAGTTTGTAGCTAACTGATCACCTTGAGGGGAAGACCTAGATTTTAGACCGTGATCCCAGTGGTTTTTTTTTTGCAGTTTTCAAATAAAAATTACATGCACTTCCTAACTTCTGTGCAGATACCAAGAAACTGAACCTATAATTCTAAGTTTTCAGCAGTAGGAGTCTTCCTCCTAGTATGGTCAATGACCAGATTCCAGCCTTTATGTTCAAAGAGATCCCTGACTAACTACTTGATAGAGTTCTAAGTCCACCTGTGTCTCCACTTCATTGGAGGTTTGAGACTCCCCTCTAGCATTTCCCAGGATAGCCAACCCCTTTCTCACACATTTTCATGAATGCTTCACAGCCTGCTCACATCCTTTGTAGCTCCTTCACCTGACAACACCGCTCAGCAACAAGAACACAACTTCTGCAAAAGGAATGATTGTCACCCCAGAGAGACATTTGGCATGCTGGGCAACCTGAGATCTAGAGAGCTACATCTACCATCAGAAGATCTGGCTGGAGGCCTCTGACACATCTGGTGCAGTGGACAGGAGAACGAACTCTGCAGCCTGCAAAAACCATAGCTGAGAATGACTAGAGTGATGAGACTGGTGATGTAAAGACCTCTTTGTGCCCTTTGTCACAAAACTCTGGGTCTGGTTGCTGTCTCTGTTAGATGCTCCCAGATGGTGAGAGACAAGCCGTCTCTGTTGCACAAACTTGAGCAAGCTGCTGTGCCATGCCCTGTTTGCCTGCCCTGTTTGCCTGCTCTGCCACCACATTCCTGGTCACTCACACTCCCTATGGGCCCTGTATGAGGGAGTGGGAGCAGCCGCTGTCAGTATTGGCTCCACTCACATTAAGACACCACCCTAGAGACAGCTGCTGCGTCCATAGGGGTCTCAGCGCTTTCCTGCATTTTCCCTGGCTCTAGAAGTTTGCAGTTCTTGCTGTGAAATTCACCTCTGCTCTGTTGCAGGATGTGTCTGCGCTGTTCAGCTCAACAAGTGACAGTTCATGGACGTGTTTAAATGTTAACAGAAGTTCGAAGGTAAATAAAATCCCAATGTTTTGTTTAATCCACATTTACAACAGTCTATAGCTGCTCTGTATGCAGTTGATAACACTGGTTGAGCACTCTTTCACCAGAATACAGAAGTGATAAAAGAATTTTTGAAAGAGCTCTCTGTTTCATGCTTTACTCTTTCAGCATATTGGTGTCTACAGTTGTTTCTCTCACATATTCTCATTCCCCTCCTCTCTGGCTAGAGTTGTTCTGGTGCAATACCTTTTTTCCTTTCCTAAAGGTGTTTTCACAGAGGTGCTACTGCTGTTGGTGATCAGATCTGCCTTGGAGCCATCTGGCTTTGCCGGTACTGGACTCAGAAGAAGCTTCTGGAAGCCACCCCTGAAGTCCCTCTGCTACTGAAATCCAGTCTCACAAACCCAACATACACACATAAGGTACTTGCTTGTTTCTTGAAAAGACTGTAAAAATACCTTAGCCCTGTCATTTGAAGAGATCAGATGGATGGCAGTAGAGAAATAAAATGTGCCAACTTGTCGTATTGTGTTAGAATGGTTTATTCTTGCTTTCCCTATATTTCATGTGTTAATGGTTTACCCCAGAATTTGTATACTCCTTTTTGTTTCCTATATAGTTATTCCACACCCTTTATTCCAGTACCTTCCTTGTCCATCACCTAAACCCTGCCTAAACTCCCTGTCAGTTACTGTAAAACTTATCCCTTTTACCCAGAAAGTTCTATGTCTGATACATATCCTTTGAAACCCCACTGGACTCTGTAAGACAGTCCCTTCCACAGAGTAACACTATTGGTTCCCCAGTTCTGCTATCCTCCCCTCTCCTCCTCCCCAGTTGTATCCCATTGGTTAAATGTTTGTATCTACCCCTGTTACACCCCCTGCATAAAACCCCGTGCACAGAAGTGCTCTAGGCTCTTCTTCCCTCGTAGACCCATTCACAATGAACACGTGGATTTACCTGAGAGAAGAAGTTCTCCTCAAATCCTTTGTCCTGCTCCTCATGGATTCCAAAGGCTCAAGGAGTGTGCCTCCACTCCTACAGGTTCTGTGCGTCCTAAGGTTTTGCTGTGGGAGCACGGTTCCCCACTCCTGTGGAAAAGCCGGGGTGCTGAGCTAGCCTATTCACCCCGAAAGGAATTTATACCAACTACAGTTTTGAAACAAAACAAAACAAAACAAAAAGGAATAAACTGTGAAATATTTCAGAGTCACTTTTCATTAATTAGAAGCACATACAAATAAAGTCTAATTTGTTTTTTTCCTGGCTTGTTTTTGTTTGTGTTTTTTGTTATTGTTTTGTTTTTGGTTTTGTTGGTTAGGCTTTTTTTTGTTTTGTTTTTTATCTTCATAGACATAACTAATATTATTTTTAGATATGTTACTGCACAAAAGTTTAAAAATTGTTGTATGCTTACTTCATTTTCTACCTTCTTCAATGAATGAATTCTTTTATTGTATGGTGTTCTGCACCATTTTACAGAAATTAAGTACACTATATAAGTACACATAAATCTAATAAAACAGGGCTTCAATGCTCCATGCAGCTTATTTTCAATCTCCTTTCAATTTTATTATTAGTATTGTTATTATTGTTATTATTATTGCTATTATTATTGTTATTATTGCAATTTAAATATTATGTCTGATTGGAGTGGAAGCATAGGAAGTCTCCTAATTTCAGAAAAGTTTGCAGAATGCAGACCTCTTACTCGTTTCCTTATAATGCATATCATTCAGACTTAGAACCAAGATGTAGAACCATAATGCTGCATTAATCTTCCATCTCAAGGCCTATTCATGTTGTGTGTTTTGTTACATGAATATATTATTATTCTACATGTTGAAATACTCTATTAAAAGGATAAATTTATGAAAAAGATGTGTCACAAAGTATAAAGTGCCTGATATTTTACCTCTAATTTTCTTGCAAACTGGACTCCAAATCATTATTGATTTTTGATTTGCAAAATAAATAATTTTAGTGACATTTTAAATCCATTAGAATCAAGGTAGAAAGCAATTATATAGTGGCACTTTAGAATAAGTACCATTATTTTCTATATTTCTTATTAGAACTATTTCAGAACAGATTAATATTTATTTAGAAATAGTACATCTGATGTTGGTGATAAAAATATTCTTAGTAACAAAAATAAATATGGAGAAATAAAACTAGAGAAATTTGGACTAAAACCAGTCAATTTTGAATCTTTTAAAAGATTTTAACAAATTGAAATAACGTTTGTAAATAAGTAAAGGGCATTTTCTAAAAAATAAAAATATGTTTTATATATATATATATATATATATATATAATTAAATGGGAAATATTGCAAATTTACATTAATCAAAGTATAGTCTAATGACATAAATTTAGCTTAATTACAGACACGAGATTTCATTTAATATAGAGAAACTGCAGTTATACAATATTATCTGGCCTTTTTATTCTACATGTTCCTGCAAGTTTATTGAAATATTTATGCATTAAAGGTTATATAAATTTAGCAGCACATTCAGCACTTCTCAGGGAGCACTCAGAGATCATTATATAATGTTTTTTCTGTGATTCTTCTAGCCATCCTATGAAACTTGCATGCATTCACATTTGACCATGGGAGTCCCAACAATCCATTAATGCCAGTATACTAAACCAAATCATAACTAATCTGCTAGGCTTTCTTATTTGTCACACAAGAACTACATATTACCCATCTCATAAGAAATCCATAAATATGCTCCCATGTCTTTAAGTAGGATAACATTCTACACTTATTTTTTCACTCAAAATACAGGGGTTTTTAAATAATCTATAGCAATTCTATAATGACCTATTGAAGTCCAGTTGTTTAGCTCATTATTCGGAAAACCTATAATTTAAAAAGAAAACACATTAAACATTCTTTCCTCCCCTGCCCCTAACACACATCAAAATCTTTTTGATTAATCTAGGGTAAAAAATGAGGAAGATGTAAATTTAAGCCTGATAAGGGTATAAATCATCTTTCTATCAATGTAAAGATTTTATAGCAGCATTTCCAAACTAAAAAAGCCTGACATTTATAAAATAATGTATGCATAATTTCCCACTTGTATGTCACATGCTTGAGATAAAAATAATTTTTAAACACAAGGGTAGAGAATTATCTGCCAATGTCACTAAAAAAGTAGAGGAAAAAGGCACAGAAAGCAATTTAGAATTTTCTAGTGTGCATAACATTCAGTAAGTAACTAGTGTTCATTTTCACACAGAATGGGGGAAAGAGGTAACAATTCTTTCCAAAAGATAGAGACATATTCTAGGCAGGGAAACTTTTTCACTGATTTAATGACTATCATTGCTCATTGACCAACAAAACAGTAGGAGCCATTCTCACAGGACCACAATGTCCTGTATATCTGATAGATGGTATGACCAGAAGAACCTCGGTCACAGCAGGAAAGACATTGAACAAATTGTCAGCATGATTTACATACAACTTGTCAACAGTATCTGGGTTGCTGAGCAGAATAATGATGGACAACAGATGTTTCTAGAAATGTTCCCATCTGCCGTATCTGACTATACTTCCCCTGTGGAATAGTGGTTACAATGGCTTACAAGAGCTCATCCTGTTTTGATTTTTGAACTTTGAACCACCTTCCTATGAAATAAAAACTCTCCCAAAGTATAACTTAACCAACATACAATTAAATTATCACTGAGAATTGTTCAGTCTTACTACTACTGCTGCTAGAGAAAACCGACATGAATATCCAGAGATGGTTGAATCAAAATGGTGAGTAGTGATTATGGTACTTTCAGGCATCTAAACCATATTTCAGAGATAACTGTGCTTTTGGCTATTTAAACAAATCCTGCCTAAACTAATAAATGAATAGCAAATAGTTAGTGTCCCCAACAACCCTCTAGTTTTAACTTTAAAAAAAAAAAAAAAATTACTCTCTTCAGAGGAAAAGCTTTATCCTTTTTCACAAAGTTGGTCTTTATAATTGTCATAGGTTAGCACAGTCTGGGTTTTAGTTAAAGAGGAATTATTGTTTTGGAAAGGACAGAGACCCATCAAAAGCTGATTTTAGATACTGACATATGCTTTGACCACTGAGAATGTTGAATACGACTTTGGAAGTACCCGTATAAATCCTGATTTTGTCGAGCCAGTCCTTCTTTCCTCCTGGCCAGTTAAACATCGAGATGGGCTGTTCTGTTAGCCGGCCCCACCTTGGGGTGGAGAAGGCCCCGAGGCCTGGTTGGGCTCCATCGGCTCCTGGCAGGGGAGGAGAAGCTGCAGCTTAACTTCAACTGCTTTTAAATCCTGCCCTGGAGCCCCGGAGCTGGGAGGGATCTCCGCTGGGCCCCTGATAACAGCTATGGGCCCCGTTGGGCTGGGGCAATCCCGATTGTCACCGAGAGGTGGGCAGAGCTCTCCCCGCCTCCTCCGGTGATTCCCAGAGAGGAAAAGAGTGGTGGGAAACCTGGCCGATCTGAGGTGCAGAAGGGGAGAAACTGCTGTTCTGCAGAGACCCCATAGCCACTGCAGGCCTGGGCAGATTTAACCCTTTCCTGCCAAAACGAAGCTTCCAAGGCCTAACCCTTCCCTGAGAGAGAGAAGAAAGAGACAGAGTGGACGTAGGAAAGACACAGCATTAAGTCAGTGGAGCAAGAGTGGAAAAACTGATAAAGTCTATTGAAAGAAAGGATTGAAGAAGTGGACATTTTTAACTAGACTTCTCTGGTGTAAACTGTGGAGAAATAGACTATTTATTGTAATATCTTACTGTTGTTTGGGGGAATGCTGGTTCTAGTTAAAAGTTGTGGATTGATATAATTAATATTTAATTGAGAATTTTGAACAAAGTAATCCCCTTGCTGTTGGGGTAAAAGGAGGTTTCAGCCTTTGAGACGAAGATGATTTTAGAGAGAAAATTATTTGAGGCCCCTGGCTCCTGGAGTCTCTATTTCTTTTGAGACAGAGATGATTTTAGACATAGAAGAAGAGAATCCTTGTTTTATAATAGAAGCAGCATCCTTAAACAGTACCCCAGATACACTGAGAGGCCCACGAGTAGCCAGGGGAAAGGCTGCTAACGGGTGGAGCAGCACAATCTACAAAAATTCCGGGCGGTTGCAGATTTGTGACATTGAGGGCCACAAGACTGTTTTTGTCTTGTGGTGAATGTCTCCATAGGACTCTAGGGAGACTCCTCTCTCAAAGTGATGAAATATTATGTTTAAATAGTGAAACTGACTGAAAAACACAGGTTATGTCTCCCTATGCTGTTTTGTAGGAAAGTTAACAGTTTGTAGGGGGAGGGAAGAGTGATTTAAAGATTTGAGGTTTTTTCAACTTTTTTTCCTTTTCCATTCTTTTAATGTGTGTTAATAAAACTTTTTTTTTCATCTTTAAGCTTAAGCCTACTTTGCTTCTCCTGATCCTATTTCACAAGGAGAAAAGAGAGTAAACACCAAGAGCAGTACACTAAATTTAGTAAACAAAATTTGACAAATCTTAAACCACTACATTAATTTGTGTTTCCACTCAGTTTTGAACAAAACTAGAACAATAATATACATATATAATGATTAGTAAAAAATTCTAACTCTGTCTTCAAAATATATATATTCACATATATATGTATATGTATACATATATATATTTACTTCTAAATAGATTTTTATGTAACTATACACATTTAAACACATATGGATAGATATATGTATGTATGAACTTATAAACAAAAAGAAAATAATTCAGCTTAAAACCCCCTGTATTATTATCATAGCTTGTACTTGGAGTCATAGAGAGAATGGTTAAAAATACATGGTAGTGAAAAAAACCCCAGTCCTCAACATCTTTTTTAATACTGCCTCTTATGGCCTTATCACAGCCCTCATAATTACCTAAAGTTTCTCTAAGCTGATTAGTATTATTTTCTGTCATGTAACAGATATATAGCACTCTGATATATATATTTTTATCTATATAGAAAATGAAAATGTTATGATAAAATACTAAGTATTCAAGAAAGAAAGAACTAAAATTAAGCATTTTGAAAATATTATCTGGAGATAATAATTCTATGGAGCTGTTTAATTACATGTTTTCTTTGGCAACAGAGTTGATATTGAAAATTCTCTTCACCTGCTATCTGTTCCTGTTCAATCAGGTCCAGTTATAGACAGTTTATGAAACCCAGTCCATAAACTGCTGGTGATTTAAACATGAAGGGGAAGGAGGGAGAATGGTATGTTGTTGAAAGCTGTTGTGTGTAAAAACTGAATATTTTCAGTGAGAGTATCTTTAATGACAGTAAAAGTTGAAAAAAGTAAACAAGCATCACAAAAGCTAGTTATGGATAGTTATCACTGACTTAAAAAATAGAATATTTATTAGGTAAAATTATACCAATCTTTCATGGAATGCACTAAAATTAGAATGTGTCTCTGTAATACACAACACTGCTCCACTTAAGGAGTTTTATTTCTTAGCATGACTATTTTTACTTGCAGTGGAAGTACAAATTTAAAAAATACCCTCCTTCTACAGAATATGAGAACAATATTCTGTACTTGATTCTTCTTAGAGAAACAAATATGCAGTTACAAGTTTAGCAAAACAACAGAGAAGTAAAGGAAATATATCTGTGAAATAATACTGTTATTTACTAGACTACTTTTAGAAGATGATTGCAAAATAAGTAGTTTCAAATTTAGGGATGCTAATTTAAAATAAAGCTGTCAATTTATTAAGGGGATTGCACTTATACAGTATTAGCTAAGTAGTTATGGTCTTTAAAAAAAAATAGTCAAAATACAGCTTCTCATATATTTGAAATAGAGAAAAAATGATAAATAGTAATTGGAAATCAAAAACATGACAAATGCTTTAATCTCAGAATAGAAATAAATTCCTGAGCAATTTGTATGTTAACTGGTAGGCAAGTAATAACATAGCAAGGTCAAATGAACATACCATTCATTAGAAAATGCATTATAAAGCTATGTAGTAAATGATACTGTTATTTACAAAATCGAATCCTGCATTTCTAAACATATAGCAAGAGTATGATTAATATATTCAAAACAAATTTACTTAAAATTACTGAATACTTGGAAGGAGTAAACAATTTGCACTTGTCCCCAATGTCTTTAAACATCATCCTCTTGTTTTTGTCTTCATGGACACAGACTACAAAATATATAGCTACAGCATTTCAGCAGAAAAATATGCTCTGTACTGGGTTTGGCTGCAATGGAGTTAAGTTTCTTCACAGCAGCCCATATAGTTCTGTGCTTTGTGGCTAAACATTGATAACACACCAGTATTTTGGCTCAACAGTCTTTACAGAGCATCAAGGCTGTCTTCCCACTTTTTGACTCAAAGCAAGCAGACTGGGGCACAAGGGGTCAGGAAGGGGCACAGGCAGAATGAACAGCTGATCCAAATTGTCTAAAGGGATATTGCAAACCGTAAAATGTTGTGCTCAGCAGCAAAAGCTCAGGGAAAGGAGAAGCAAGGCAGGACTTTCAAAACTCTGCTCTTTTTCCAAGAAACACTTACAGGTGCAGAGTCCCTGCTTTCCAGAAGTGGCTGGACATATGCCTCCTTGATAGGAAATAGTGAATCAATTTCTTATTTTGTTTTGCTTGCAAACACAGCTATTTCATTCTTTATTAAACTGTCATTTTCTCAACCCATGACCTATCACTTTCCTTCGATTTTAATCCCAGCCCAGTGGAGAGGAAAGTGATCAGGAGGTGGTGAGGGCTTTTGGCCACTGGCCAGGTTCAACTCACTACTCAGATAAGAATCAGGAAAAAATAGAACATATACTTTTATAATTCTATTTTTATTATTATTATTATTTTAATATTTACTGTATCTTCAGCTTCAACGGAAAATTTTGTAGGGTTTAAATCTACAATCACAAATGGCAAGTGTCTCTCTTTATTATATCTAAAAATTATTATATCTAAAAATATCTAAATATTTCTCCCTGGGATTAAACTAAATTAAACAACTCACCTACATAAAAGCAATATGCTACATCTGTGCATTAAAATGAAAAAACAAAAGGCTTGGGGATAAGTAGAAAAAGTTGTGGCTGTTTCATATTTCCGTGGGTCCGCAAAACATTTGCATTCAATGCTGATCTAACATAGCAGCTAAGAAAAAAAAAGAAATTGCTTATTTTTATAGTAAAACTTGGATGGTAAGCAGTAATGTCAGCTATAAATTGGATCCTAGAGTTGCAGATGATAGAAAAATGGAGATAAGTGTGTAAAAAATTAGCACTTCCTTCCGAAGATTATTTCACCTCCTCCTGTCAGCTGCATTTCCTGAGAAAACATCTCTTGCTCACTTATTATACACTCAATTTAACTACTTACTATATGACAAATCTACGCAAATTGCACTTTTTCTGGTAATACCACTATTTACGATCCATCAGAATATTATTCCAGGATTGACATGACTGTTGCACTCATTCAGTTGATGTCATGTTTGGTGCTTACTGGTCTACGGATCCTAGATTTACAGGATATCATGGAGATAAAAAGGGAGAACTGACAACAAAAGGAGTTGGATGATGGGAAAGGAAATGTGTGGGAAAACATAAATTATGTGTAAGAATTAGAACAAAGAAAGCAGTAGCTTAAGACAGCTGGAAATTGACATAATTATAAAATATTTCCAGCAGCACTTAGCTCACTATCTCTGATCCAAACCAAACAACTTCCTAGTATTACCTGGAAATCTAATGAATAAAGATACAAAACAAGAAGGGCAAATATGCTGGTGTATCTTGCAGTAGCTATTTGAAGGGTTGCTACTGAGGAACATGTTTATTCTGTTTCGCCTGATGGCAAAAATGCAAGACCCTTCCAGGACAAAGGGTTTCATGCTCCACAGTGCCCTGGTGTTGTGACTGTTCTAGGGATCCTTCCACAGCTCTCTTCTGGATGCAAAGGGCGTTCCTCAGTCTTAACTGCTGAACATGACTGACAATCAAACAAATCCATTTCCAGTCCTTTTTGCCACTCCTCTTCCTCTGCTTGATTGGCAACCTGATATGAATCATTACTAGGTTTAATCAATTTGTTGACAGTCTCCCCTTGATAAAAGTTTTCCCTTAGATGGAGGGGTGCAGCTGACACACCTTAAGCATGGGATACCATCCAGAGGGATCTGGCCAATCTTGAGTATTGTGCCCAAGGAATCATGAGGTTCAGCAAGGCCAAGTGCACCCTGCTGCACCTGGGTCAGGGCAGCCTGCAGTGTCAGCACAGGCTGGGGGTTGGACAAATCCAGAGCAGCTCTGCAAGAACTTGGTGGTGCTGGCGGATGAGAGGCTGGACAGGAACGGGCGCTCCCACTCCAGAAACCAAACTGTATCCTGGTCTGCATCAGAAGCATCCTGGCCAGCAGGGTAAGGGAGGTGATTCTGCCCCTCTACTCTGCTCTGGTGAGATCCCACCTGGAGTACTGTGTTCAGTCTGGGGTCCACAGCAAGGGCCTAAAAGAAATCTGAAGAGGAACTGTTTATAAGGGCATGCAGTGATAGAACAATTGAGAGTGGCTTCAAACTGGTAGTAAGTTTAGATTGGATATTTGAAAGAAACTCTACATTTTGAGGGTGGTGAGGCACTGGCACATGTTGCCCAGAGAGTTGTCAGTGTCCCATTCCTAGAAGTGTTCAAGGCCAGGTTAGATGGGGCTTTGAGCAACCTGGGTCCATGCCCATAGCAGAGGAATTAAAACTAGATGATCTTGAAGGTTCCTTCAAACCCAGTCCATTCTATAATTACAATCAGAGTCCATAAACAAAATCCTCCAGTTTTCCACAATATATTCCACTGATAAAAATATAAAATAAAGCAGAAAGGACACAGAACACTGCAAAGATCTGCTAAAGCTATGAAACTGCTGATATAGCTTAAACAGGCATTTTGCTGCATCCTCATATCTCTCAAAAATATATTGTTGATTTTTCGCTTTTTAAATTAGACCTAAAATAAATCACTTGTGACTTTTGAAAATGTGGAGTAGAAACATTTCTGACATTTCAATTTACAGATGAAGTAAACCATCATGCACAAAATATTTCAATGTATTGTTAAATTGCTCATTTATGTCCATTTGTTAGACAACAAAAACATTTAAAATTATAAAGAAGCATGTAACATTATTAGGTCAAAAAGCATAATTTTCTAGATTGCATTTTACATGCAGTTTTAAAATCTGTTATGCCTTAATTATCAGTGACCTATCCAATAGCCTGAAAAATTACATGACTGAGGTGAGCATGGAAAATTGCACATCTGCATATATAGATCATTATGTCTTTTGATCACTACACCGAACAGTGCAATAAAATTTAATTTCTTTTATTTACAATGAGTTTAACTCAAGTTTGACTGGTGAACTTGAAACTTAAAAGAAGTACATTTTTCATTTGCATTTCAATCCAAAGGAGTAAGATGGCAGGAGTAAATAATCTTTCAGGAAAGAAAATATTGAGTGATAGTGCACAGAAATTATATAAACGAGGCAGAGACAAGGGAAAAAAAAATAAATATATATATACTATGGCTTAATTCTGCAAAAATTTTTATCCTTTTACTGAACCCAACTGTCAAATGTCAGTCTTTCAGCACAACTAAAAATTTATGTTTATGTACCATTATCTTAAAGTAAATGTCAAATTTATAATTTTATTTTTTTTATGCAAACTACAGTTATATCCTACCTCAAAGTTTTTTAAAATTTCTCCATTTGCTTTTTTGATTTTTTTTTTTTAATACAGTCCTGAGTTTTTAAATAAGTTTTCATTAAGCACTTAAGATTAAGATAGATGATGTTAGTATTCAGACTACCTGCTGAAATGTACTTAGACTTACTATTAAATAAGAGCATTAAATAGCAATGTTTCTCAACACTAGAAACTTTCACTTTTATCAGATCATTATGAAACCATTCCCCAAAATCTTTATGTACACTGCCCCTAGGAGAAAGCTTCTGTCCGTGTCATTACAGTTCTTATTCCTAGAGTGCTTATCATATTTCAAGTTCAAACACTGAAGTATTCTCTTTTCTAGCCCTAATGTTATTTTGAACTGATATGAGAAGGGAGCAATCCTGCTGTGTGAATTTCAGTTGTCAGCTGAATTTCATCTTTTAGGGTTTTGCTATTCTAATATATTATCCAATAACTCATTCTATTCCGGAAAAATATTGTAAATTATTCATATTCCTGTTGCAGAGTACTTCAAATTGTGCTCCATTTTTTTTTTTTTTTCTTTCTTTCTGATGTCAGAGAGTTGAGGTTTCCATACTGAATTTCAACGATTATTTTCATTTATTTTCACAGGGATAACATTATCAAAATCCCTCTTGTACTCCTTTTGGGTTTCTTCTTCACGGCTTGTAAAAGATGTGCTCTAAGTAACATAACAAAAACAAACAATTCTTCCTCTTCATATCTGTTCTTAAAACTTCCTTTTAGTTCTGCTGGTTATTTCCATCAAGAAGCAGAAAAGAGCACCCCAACACTAGAAAACAGTGAGGCATCAGTTCTTCATATACAGTTGTACCAAACAGTATTTTAACTTTTTCTTATTTGCTTCCTTAGATTGCCATACCATTACCCAGCCTAGTTTTGGGATTGTTTTCAATAATGTACTGCTGAAATAAAATAGCTCTGACTAAATAAAATTGAGGTGAGTAGCCCTTTTTCCTAGTGTACCACTGTGAAGTTAAAACCTAGATTCCCTGAAAGACCTTAACATGTTGCTCTCATTTCAGTCACTCTCATTTCAACAATATTTGTTAAGCATAATATTTAGCTTGTGTAAAATTTTTGCTTGTATAATTTTTTTTGCTTTTTCCTATCAGCTAATGCACAGAATTTCATCACGTGCAAATTCAGTTCTAAGAGCAGACTCATTCCAAAGTCAGTCAGAAGTGTTCTGTGATTTATTGTATGAAAAGAAAATTGTTGATTACATGCTCTCTTTATGTTCTATGGTATATTTTAACAACTTCAAAGAAGGAAAAAAAAGCTTTAACATTTTATCCACTCAGAAGTCTCTTTTTTGTACTGCATTCATGGTTAAAGAAAAGAAATTCTTGGGTTTGGTAGTTAACATCTTGGAAATCACAAAGACAATAGGATTGGCCATAAGAGTAATCACCTATATCCTGGCAGAAACACCGATTTTAAACAATTTTTTGTGAAACTACTGCATTCCATTAAATACACATTTATTTTTAATAATTTCTGTTTGTGTCAAGTAGTTTCCTGAAGAAATTGCTTTCAAAGAGTAGTGATATACAGATCATGTATATCATCTTAAAGTAGTTTTTGCAAGGTTTTAAAGGAAGTATATCCAGTAGTAAATCTTGGAATTTCCCAAATGATAATCTTAAATGCAATATACAGTAAACTATGGTCTTTCTTTTTAATTTATCTTTGAAACTAATTTTGTCAGCATACTACTTGATATGTGAACAGAAACCAAAGAAGCAAACCTTTCCACCAGACAACTTCACGCATTTAAAATCTTGCTATTCTCTTCCTGATAAAGACTTCTACTCATTAGAGTAAAGAACCTAAATTAATGCATGCCTACATCAGTTTCTAGAGTTTCTAACTTCCTCCTTTTTTTTCATATTTCCCAATGGATCAGTATCCTTTGTTGAAAATGCAATGTTATAAATATATATCACATTCTGCCAGAACAAAATGAAGTTATTGACTCCAGAATAAGATTTGAAATTGAATTTTAAAAGATATACTAGAGTAATCTCTGTTGAATAAAATTACCTCATGGGTCAGCATCCTTTTCATCCAGAAAGAGGTAACTTCATTAATAATTTAATAATGAATTACATAAGGATATCTCTAATGTTAATTTATTTTTAAAAAAATCCCCACCTTATTTTTTGTCTTAAAACTTCTTTGATAGTATTATTTAATATTTTTTCATCAACATTCTAGTCATTAATAAATACATTTTTATAATGTAGGTATATTAGTTGCATTACAATTTTATTATGAAAAATTATCTCTGATTATAGAGGTCAAGACAAAACAAAAATACAAAAATTGTATGTTACATGGTGAAGAATGCTTGTAACTACAACATTAAAAAGTAATTGTTCACTGGATCTGGATATTCATGAGTTAATTATCAGGATAGTATTTATTCAGAACATACTATGTAAATAGTACCTTTTGTACTGCTCTAAGCCTAATTATGAGCATAACTGTGTTCCAAAGACTTATAGTCATCCATGTTTCAGTTTTATATGCACAAATAGCACATGGTTCTCCTGAGTAAAAAGTTGTGGGTATTTGGAGATATTTTCAGATATTTACTATGAAGCATATTCTACATATGTGCTACTACGAGCATAAATATCAAAGGAATTTTGTGGTACTCACACCCTTTCTATTGAAAATATGTTGATTGTTTTAACCAATTATTTTCATACTTTCAGGGTATGTAATTTGTTTTTATTAGAAGTTTTATCTTGTTAAATATTGACAATTTGTGTTTTATTGTTTAATCTAGAAACAATATCTTCTCTCTCACACATCACATCTGAGTTTGTACGAAACCATGTAGGAAGGTAAATAGTAATAGAAGTACTGCAGTAATTTCAATTTTGCTTAGTTATGTTGTATTCATTTCCCCAGTCAACCACTTTCCATAATTTCTAAGTGTTCCTTTACCTGAAAAAGTTGTTGGAGAAATGGTTAGAGTATGTTTGCAAGTATTCTTCCAGAGCACTCTACTTTTTCTTTCATTTAATGGAAAAAAAAAAAAAAAAAAAAAAAAAAAATCCTACTTTCTTTTGTACAAGGTCAATGAGCCTTTAGCTACTGTCTGGAAAACTAATTCTTCAATGTGACCTTACTAGTGTTACATGCTTTGTTTAGCAACCTTATGAAGGATCATAGAACAAGATCAAAAAGAAAAAAAGGTCTGTCAACAAGGAGTACATGAAAACAAAAGCTTTAAACCTACACAGAACAGAGGTTTTACTTTTTAAGTGCCAACACTATTAGAAGAAGAGAAAACTTTTAGTGATAAATAATTGTATTTCCCTCCCTCTCACTCAAAAGCACTTGGCTTTGTCAAGAGTTAATAATTAGGTATATATTTGTGCTCCTTGAATTTTTTTCTTCTGCAGCTAATCTGGCTGCCTTCTGTGATATATTTGTTCTGTAAAAAATAAACTTCACATGAAAGTTAGAGTGAATGAAGGATATAAGCATTGCATCAAGTTTACTTAACATAAAAATGCAGAATTCTTGCCATTTCATTAGCAATCATGAGACTGAAGCATGTATCATTAAGTTTTGCTGGGAGCTAAAAACCCACCAGCTAAGAGGGAACACAGGTGTGTGAGTGGTGCATTTTGTTCACATCTCAACTGAAGGAGTACAAATAGTCTGGTATATTATCAGTGTGCAGTAAACATTGTAATGACCACATTCCTGCTGAGAAGAGAAGATCCAGAGAAAAATGAGTCATCACAGTTCAAGCAAATGGATTAACTCTAATAAAGGATACTGAAAGCATTATTTTCTCTTAAATATGCCAGAGGTAAAGCTTTTGAGTATCAAGAGTCATTAAATCAAATTAAAATTACTTATCTCATATGAACTGACCTCTAAATCATTACACTGGTTAAAAAAAAAAAAAATAGGAAAAAGTATTAGAGTTACTTTAGTCGTTTGGCTAAGTAGCAATTCAACAAGCATCAAAGGGCTGTCTTCAGCATCTTTATCATGTAATTGGAAGATGAGGACAGAATATTTACTTTTATTTTCTTCCTGCTGGTAACAAGGGAACATAACTGCTAAGCTTAAATGTTGTATCAAGTAAACAGTTATTCTTGCTTCATATTTCCAACTGCAGAGATATTTGCAAGTTCTTCATTGCAGTCTTGACCTTGTTTATTTGCACCTTATAGCACAGTAGGATATATTATAGTTATCCTTATCTGCTGATTTTTTTTTCTCAAGATGATAATCCAGATAATAAAATATTAAAGAAAAATGCCCATGTTCAAGTCACAGCTGGAGGAGGAACATTTAAGCTCTGAAGCCTTTTTTAAACTACACCAGAAGTGACATTTTAGAAGCCCCCTTTCAAGAGTAATTGGGGGATGTATAAGCTTTGAGATTTAAGCTGCCATGGCCCAAATTGCTGAAAACCTTTAAAGTAAAGTTTCATGTTTTTTAGCATCTCAAAATTTCAAGGAGAAATAAACACCACATAAACCCAGCAAACCTGGGATTTGGAAATATGACAGAATGGAAGATGATTGGATGCATATAATTGCTACTAAGAAAACACCTTTGCTGTCTGAGGGAAAAAGCCTACAGTTTTAAACTCTTTTATCATTGAAAGCTGTGCCATATCCTAAATCAGAACTTAAGTTCTATGTTCATTTCAGTAATATAATACTGAAGTAGTCATTTTAAGGTCTAGACTCAAACACTTCTTTCATCCAAATTTAGTGTATTTAATGTGCATATAAAGTTTTTATTTTCATTTGGTCCAGAAGATTTAAAAAGTAGATGCTTAACCTGGATTTATTTTCTGCTTAAGAGATTGCAAGCTGAAATGTATGCTAAAAAAGTGTTTAATCTTTGGACAGAATAAAGAACCACATTGTACATGGTGGTGTGGGGGTTTTTTTTGTTTTTTTTTTTAAATTTTTGTGTGTGTGTGTGTGTGTGGGTGGGTGGGTTTTTTTTGTTTGTTTGGTTTTTTTTCTTATCCATGAATTAAAGCCGTAGTAGAAATGTAATAATCACTTACCAGTACAGTCTGGATACAGCAACTGCATGAACTTGTTAAACAGTGTAACTTCTATCAGTATACTCCTCAATCATCAAAAAATATATTTGAATACCTTAGTCCATTAGAATGAAATTTTATTTTCATTTAATCATTCAAGAGCAATTCTAATGTAACTGACATTTTATTAACCAAGAGCTGAAAAGTATTCTGTTATGATTAATACAAGTAAGAAGATAAAAAAGAACATATCGCTGACAATTCTCAGACATTTTGTCACTTTGGCAATATTTTTGAATTTTAAGTGAAGCAATCAAATACAATGGCAACAAGAATTACTAGCAAAGAATCTAAATCATTGATCTAAATTTTAACAAATGCATTTCTGTCCAGTTTGTAAAACTACTACCTGGAATATCCAACATGAAAGGCATGAGGACTGGATTACTGGATTCAAATAAGCAGTAATTGTGTCTGTATAACCTCTTTGAATATTTGATTGAAAACATTCTTTTTCCGGTTGCATTCCGACGTCATTGACATCTAAGAGCAGAAGAAAGGAATGCTACCTAAACTTTTAATTTTTAACTGCTGGACAAGTGATGGACAGGCTATTCAATGAATTGTTACAGGCTAAGCTATAATTCAGATTTATTTTAACAATCACAAAAGAAAAATTGATTTTTCATTGTTTGTCTCGAACTTCTTTACAACCCTATAGCATGTTGTTTGTTCAAGGAAGGGTGGTATCCCTTTGCTTTCTTAGTAAGTTTGGGAGGATCACAATACTGATGAAAGTGCTCACTAGAGCATATATATGATCCTTAATAAAATACAGCAGGATGGAACAATTTTGCAATAAAATACAGCAGGATAGAACATTTTTGCTTATTACATTGTATAAGAGATTTCTTTATAACCCTAGAAGATCACATATTTCATTTTCCAGCTCCTCAAGTGCAAATACACTTTCCTTCATTTCTCTCCTACTGTGACATCTGACAGACTCATGCTGTTACCCAACATCACTAATAACTTCTTCCCTCCAGACATCTCTCCTAGGCTACTTCACTTTTATGCATATGTTTCCATTACTTCTTTCTGTTCTAACAAATTTCTGATCATCCACTTGTATTAAATTTCAGTTTCCAATATCCAAATTATTTTTACCTTTTTATTCCTCTCCCTAAAACCAAGACTATTTTTTCCTCTTTGCTTTCCACTTAAAAAGTCCCACTCCTATTTTTTTCCCCTCAAATATCTCAATTTCATCTCCTCGCTGTGGTTTTCCCCAAAGATTCAGACCTCTGCTTCTTTGCATGCACACTTCTCATTACTTTTTTTTTTTTTTTTTTTTTTTAATTAAAGGATAGAGGCTTTTTTTTTCCTCTCACTCCACAGAATTCTAGTAATTTTAAGGAAATACCTAAGCTAGAAAGACCATGAATGGGTTGGTCCTGTCAAAAGGGAGAAGAAAATGAAACTCTTTACAGAAGAGTTCCAAAATCACACCAAAAACAAAGCAAAGGAACATCTCCAAATATTTAAGGTACTGAAGTACCTTAGAAGAAGGTACTTCAGTACCTTAAATATTTAGCTTTGCCAAACTATGAAGACTTGTCATAGTTTAGCATAGCTAAGCACTACACATCCACTCACTCACTCCCCATCTGGAGGGAGAGAACTGGAAGGAAAAAAGTGAGAAAACTCATGTGTTGAGATAAACACAGTTTAATAGGGAAAGCAAAAGTTGTGCATACAAGCAAAGTGAAACAAGGCATTGATTCAATTCCTCCAACCGGCAGGCAGGTGTTCGTACATCCTCAGGAAAACATGATTCCACCATGAATAACAGCTGTTTGGAAAAACAAAAAACATTGCTTTGAATATCACCCCTTTCCTTTTTTATTCCTCCAGCTGTATCTGCTGAAATTGATATCATATGGCCTGGAGTATCCCTTGAGTAAGTTGGGGTCACCTGTCCCAGCTGTGACCCCTCCCAAAGTCTTATGTACTCACAGCCTAATCACTGGTGGGTGGGGTAAGAGGCAGAAAAGGCCTTACCTCATATACAGAGCGTAGTTACTCCTCAGTAGTAACTAAAGCATCCCTGTGTTATCAACAGTTTTCAGAATAAATAAAAAATATCGCCTCCATGCTATAAATTAGGTGTATCCCAGCCAAAGCCAGCACAAGAATTTAGAACCTTTCTGCTCCTTTGTCCAGGTCTCTTCATGACCATAAATATTTACTAACTTAGAAGAGGAAAAATATCCAACTTTTTTCCCTGCAATTGGATCCATAGTCTAATGTAGGATAATTCTCACCAATTCAATAGTTTCCTTTATTTAGTTTTCACAAGAAAAAGAAACATTTATAATTACACTGAGAAAATACATACTGACAAATTCTAAGTAGCAAATATTTTTTTCAATAATTTCACCATTAAAAATCCAACAGACAAATGAAACCCCAGAAGTGCTTTGTCTCATACTGTAAAGGAGACAAAACCAAGCAATTATAATTTTATCTCTCAGATGCCCTGAAAATGACTCAGCTGTTACAAGCAAGTTTTTCAGGATCTGCAGATGTTCATCAGAGATTGAGGCATTTCCTGGGTAAAGCGAAGAAACCGGGTGGAGTTTCTGTCACTGTTGAATTCCATACCAGCCATATCATTACTGGGGGTGTGGTTCTGGCAGGAAGTCGCTGGTGTTGGGAAAAGGGAAATGACAGAGCTGAAAGGAGAACATGCACAGTTTTTGCCTAGCTCAGGGGAGAGGATCTGGGACCGTGCCGCTGCTGCCGCACCGGAGAGCAGCAGCGGGGCCTGAGTCCTGCTGTACAACGCTTCACCAGAATGGCTCATTATTCAGACAAACTGGCTTCCAGTATTTGGGTTGTTCCTGCTTCCTGTTGTATTTGGACAGCGCAGGGCGGGGGGAAGTTAAGTAGCTGAAGCTTCTCGATTTGCCACATTGTCTTTGTTGGAGACCACGCTGGGTGCTGCCTGGGGGAACATTTAGTGGTGCATACCCTCTTGTGGGTAAAACACCCTTTCTCTCTTCTGTACAATAAATTGTTGCTCCAATTTATAATCTCTCCTTAGTGTCCCTCCATTGCTGGAAGGGGTGGGGGAAAATGAACAGCTTGAGTGAGCTTAATTTTCCAGGCATTTTTTAAACCACCATAGGCATCTACTGTTTCCTGTTTTTCATCACTGAACTTGCATCGCCTTTGTCTTTTCAGGAGATCAGTGGATTTATGAAAACAACAAACTTTAATTACCGAGACCAGACTACAGGTGAAACAGCAGTTCACCTAACAGTTACAGTGAGGCCAAATGAAACAAGATATTAATACAATATTTTTGTTTGCTTTTCATATGGAAGCCTTTGAAAAAGATGAACAACAAAAGAAGCTACAGGACGATTGTATTCATTGGGACATTTGTTTGTATGTTTGTATTCTGCATCCAAAAATCCCTTTGAAACACGTCAACCAAAAAATAAAAGAAACAGGTACCTGAGTAGGAACAAGTATCCTGCCTCATCAAGCACCACTCATTGAAAATTCATTTAATTGCATCTTATATTTACTGCCAATGCATTAATGCTTATCTGTATTCAGGGCTGCCTTGCACAGTGTGTTGAATAGAAAAATCTAACCAGAGATGGAACAGTAAGCAGGTGAAAAATACTTTTCAGTCTATTCTAAATACAACTCTTTCCCTCCTCCCCTTCATAGTTATCATATTTCAATAGCATATTAACAGCAGTTGAAAATAAATTCCTGAAGAATAAAAATTATTACTACTTTATAGCACCATGCATATGCATAGTAATAACACAGCATTAGAATATCGAGACACTCAGAAACAGCTAATCAAGTTATGATGTCATTCATAGGTAAAGGTCTGCTGGCATTCAGCAGGGTAGTCATGGGAAAAAAGATATGTGGGATTTGGTGCTACATTAAGACAGAAATTTGCTGAAGTTCAATGTGCAAGGACACAGCTGAGGCAGAGAAACTACTAAACCTTACATGATTTAATTTACACTTCCAAGTTTGTAATGTTTTATTTTAATTTCATTAAATTGGCTGTGATTTTGAAAAACCCTAATTTTGGCAAAGACACATATGTCACCTTATGTATCTTTGCCTAGCAAAGATATATTATGTTCCACTGCACTTCTTGCCTCTGTACTTTGCGCATTAAAAAAGATTAGCACTCTCCTTCTCACCTGAGACAAATAGGAAATTCTCACAAGCAAGGAAGACCTAAAATCATTGATTTCTGAGAAAGCTGGTGGTGGTGTTTTTTTGGGTTTTTTTTTTTTTTTTTTAAGATAAAACAGAGTTTCTATTCATAGTGGTTGTAAAGAAACCCTGTAAGGGCATGAAATGAGCTGTTATTGCTGCAGCTGCTGTCAAAACTTGAAAGCTCTGAAATAACTACGTAATTTTACTGTTTTTAGGAATTGTGATTTGGCTTACATCTAAGAAATGAAGGTATGTAATGAACTTCACAGAACCTAAGGACTTCTTGGTTACTCTGGACTCAACCCCTCTCTGAGTTCATGAGGGGGCATGTTTCTTCCTCATGATGAGGCTGAGGAAGCCTGGCACAGGAAGTCTTCCCATGTGCAGATACCACTTCTGTCTGCATGGAACAGAAAGCTAAAATATTGGGCTGAATTGACTGTGCATCTGAACAGGTTTCTATGGGAACTGAAGAACCATCGTAGACAAAAAAACAAAGAAAACAGCATCTGTCAGAGTGAGATGAGTTAATGAGGCAACTGCTGTGGCCATGTAGAGATTTAGCCCAGGGACAGAGAGTCTAAGAAGGATCAGGGAGGGGAGAAATTCTTAGGAGACATCCATGTTCAAATAATCATTGCCAAGAAGTCATAAAATATGCTAGGGCATGAAAATAAATTACTGCAATTACTGAAACTGTGGAAAGCAGAGGCTGGACAGAAAAGCTATTTGCTTAAAGAAGAGATTAATTACAAGTTAGGATGCACAGTCTGTGTACAATTCAGGTTAGGGGAGATGATAATGGTGAGGATAGGAGGGGAAGCATAACTAAAATAGAGTAAATATAACCAATTCATGATTGTGTTGTGAACTAATGGGGAGATGTACAATATGAAGAATGAATTACTCAAAAGACATGAATTGCAAAGAAGAATGAGAGTATTTAATTAGCTGTTGTATATGTTATTTTTATTAAGGCTGTCTTGTTGGCAGTCATAGACTGGATCACTGAAGAAAAAATATCTAAGGACTAATAAAGCTACATCCAATATTTCAAATGAGTGAAAAAGCATTCAGAGACTTCCCCCCCCCCCCCACAAGACATGGAAAAAACAACAAAATCTTTATTTTTTAAATTTCGTATATATGGAATAATTCTTAACTCCTTCTAAATATCAGCATTTTCAAATAAGATCTTGCATTTTTCTAACTAAAGATTTGTCTCCTAAAGTAATTCCCTTTGCTATTCTCAGTCTTAGCTTTTGTTACCAGACAAAATAAATTCTCTACAATGAAAGGCATCAGCCCAATGAAATTGGACTTTATACCACAACAAGAAAGTGAATTTATCTCACCAGGTATACCTATTAACAGCAAAGGAAACAATCAACAAAAGTCATTACAAGATTTCAAAAGAAAAAAATATGTTACATCACATCATAGAGGGAGAGGGAAAGGCTAAGAGAATTGGGTTTGTCCAGCCTGGAAAAGAGAAGACTTCAAGGTGACCTAATTGTCACTTTCCAGTGACTAAAGGGAGCCTACAAGGAAGATGGAGAGGGACTTTTTGCAAGGGCAAATAGTCATAGGACAAGGAGAAAATCTAATTCTTAGCTGTGAGGGTGATGAGAAGCTGGAAAAGGTTGTCCAGGGAAGCTGTGGAAGCCCATTCCTAAATATGTAGAAGACTAGGCTGCCTGTAGCTCTGAGCAACATGGACTAGTGAAAACTGCCTCTGTCCATGGCAGGGGGGGTGGGGACTAATTGATTTTAACATCCCTACTAACCCAAACCATTCTAGCATTATGTAGTTTCTAAAGTCCCTTTCAGCCCAAACCAATTTATGATTATATTATTCTATAAAGATTTAGCTTTCTAGACTAACCTGTGTGAAGAAGTATGATTTCTGCTTGAATATGTTTACTCTTTCATTAGCTTTCCCTCACTGAAATTCATCAATGTCTTTTCCTTTTAACACCAATACATCTTTGAAGCCATAATTTGTGGAGCACAAGAAAACAGTTTGTAATACATAAGAATGATACACTACCTTACCAGATATTTAAATCAGAAAAGACTTTGCCGTTTCTTCTCTCAAGATTTTAAGCAGAATAGTAAAATAAAAACTTGCCACTATTCCTTTACTACACAGAGCTCACAGATATCTGATACTTGTGGTGTTTTTCCCACATGACAGAGCTATTTTTGTTGTCTCCTTTTTTACTATATTACTACTTTAACTTCAATTTACCTGCCACTTTTCTTGAATAGAAGAGAGGGAAGGGGAAGATTCTTTCTGAGATGGTAGTCATGAGTTCTGAGGCAGTTTTTAAATGAAGGAAGGTGTTATTGAAAGAGCATTATATGACCAGTAGCCATTACTCTACAAAGTTATTCTGTCAATTGAGGATGATGGGCTTTATCCATTGCTCTAAGGTTAATTACACTGCCCTTGATGAAATGTAAAATAAAAATAATAAAAAAAATCTAAAGGTCATGTTGCTAGCAAACAACTCAAAATCTATATCTTATGCTGAAATGTCAATAACCTTTCAGGACTTGCATTATTTTTACAGAAACAGAGATGGCATTGCTTTTGAAGGAATCGCTTCTTGATATGTCAATCAAACTACCCTCTGTTATTGTGTATTTAAAAAAAAAACCAAAAAAAGTATGAGGTAGTGGTGATTTTGCATTATAATTCAGTCAAACATGTGAAATTGAAGGGAAAAACATTGAAGATTTCCTTAAGGTTTTTGCTGTATATTCCAGGATATCTCTTAAAATAACAGTTTAAAATCTGAAAAAAAAGTGACATTTCTAGCATGAGAAAAAGAAAATTAAAGACAGTCTGGCAGAGACTGACTTTTGAAAGGGGAAATAATTGCAACTGTACTAGTGAAATAAAAATGGGATATTAATATTAAAACTTCTGTCTAACCATTTCTTTGCAATAAAATATAGGTCATTTAGGAAAAGAACTTCTACAGTGGAATAAAGCCCCAGACATGTGGACTGCAAGTCTAGTAATGGGATTTGGAGCTCATGGGTTATGATGTCATGAGTTCAAATTGAGTCCAATTTAGTATTGGTCAAGTACAGAACTTTTTTAAACTTGTGTGCAAAATAATATAACAATGTCATATCACTTTCTACTGGATATTATGATTTAAAAAACTCCAGACACACACACACAAAATAAACCCCAAACCAACCAAAACCACAAAGCCCACACCTGATATAATGTAGACATCTCACTCAAAGACTTATGCAATACATAAAAAAGTCCGGTCTTATTGACCACTCCATGGTCTTGTTATACTGTAATTCTTATTTTGTTTTGAAAAGATCAGCTTTTGGAAAAAAAAAAAATATATATATATAGAGAGAGAGAGAGAGAGATTATTGTTTTAGAGACAGTGTTGCATCAATACTTAGTCCCCATTCTTCACCATCTGATCACCGGCATTTCTATGATGTTAAATTCAACTCATTAGTCACAGCTGGATTTAAGATCATAGTTGCTGAAATTATGTAAGCCAGATAAGAATATGACAGATGACTGCAAGTGGGTTATAGAAAACCATCCAAACTTTCAGGTACTGATCAAAACAGAATTTGATGAATACACAGATTGTAATTCCTATTTTTGAAAATTAATACATAAAAATTAATAATAGGTATATAATTTTATATATAATTACTACATAAAAATTAATATAGAAAGGGAAGAGTGAAATCTAAGTATTACACTATATTAAAAAAAAAAAAAACAAAACACTGGAGTTGAGCTATGAAGTAGTTATTTTTTTGGAGTTATTGTCTTCATCCATTGGTTATAGTAGGTCCTAAAGAAAACATCACTTCTATTTTAGGCTCTTAGGAGTTTTCCTGGAAAAAGTGAATAGGTCTTATTTATAATTTTAGAGTCTAGATCTCAAGTACAAGCAATCAGCAGCATTATTCTCAATAATAACTATGTTTTTATTATTCAAATTAGGTACTGAATAGATTGCTTTTTCAAAGATCTTTTAACATTTAAGTGTGCTAGGTAAACAGCAGACCCAGACACTGCAAGATTACAGAGGTTTGAATGTTTTCTGAGATTCTGGTTAACTGGAGCCTTTGTATCTGAAGCCCTTACATGCTCAGAAGGAAAATGCACCTTAAATTATCAATGCAATTTTCACTCAATCTGTCAGTTGCAGATCTTTTTTTCTTTAATAAGTTGTCTAAAGTATCTTGCAGGCTGTGTTATTCCTCTTTGATGTTACTTCAAGTGAGGAAGATTAAAGTCTAGCTTGAATTTATCACCTATGACATTTCTGTGACTTTGGTCCCTCAATCCTTTATGATGGGAAAATGTCAGAACAAAGTCATCACAAATTATGTAATGTCACTCCACCTAAGCCACAGTGCCAAATAAGCTGATGAAGCACACTGTTGTAGAGTCTATATCCTTCCATACCGCACATTTATAGCTACACGCCTTTGATTTATAATTCTCCTGAGGTGATGAAATTCAGAAGCACCAAACCATTTTGGACTGATCATTCTATATCCTGAGTGATATCTTGATCCTTTAATATACTGGATAACCTCAGTTTCTGAAGTGTAATTCCTTTCTTTGGTCTTTCAAAATTCATTAAGTAAGTTGTAGAAACAGGGAAGAATCAAGCAGGAATTAAGGAATAGGTGTTCTCTGTTTGCAAATTTTATGGGGATGCAGTTAAAATTTTAGCTGTCACTTATGATAGTCAACAGATCCAAATGGTGAAGAAGGCAAACAAATTTCTACATTCAGTTTCAAAACAATCAATAGGGAGACAGCTGTAGATAGATGGCTGTTATCTGAGAGGTGAAATAATCATTTTTCACAAACAGCATTCCAGATTTAATCTGATTCCATAGCCTGACTCTGTATTCAACTCCTCATCAAAAAAGCCCGTGTTTTCTCTGAGCGATATAGGATGGTTTGTTGACTCTTGTGCCTAAATGAATTATAGAGAACAAATACTTTTCTACTGTATTTCTAAACATTAGTAGAAGTAGTTCTCTGAGAGTAGCAACATGGCAGTAGTCTTCTAGAGATGCAAGGTGGCAGAGTGCCACAATACACCATTGGAAGAAGGCTCTGGGACACAAATCAACTCAGGGTAGGTCAGAAAAAAACCCCAAAAGTAAAGGTAAAGATGCTCATGTGCATGAGCATAAAAAAGAGAGAGATTAAAAAAGTTAGAGACTATTGAAGATTGAAAAAAATGGCAACATGGAAGTTCCACGGGCATTCTGGTTACCTCGGAATGACTTATGATAGGTGCATGTAAATTGGCCATACACAGATCCTGATTCAACAAGCTATCATAAAGAAATGGGTATTAGGAGAACTATCATAAATTAATAAAGTATTGGGTCCTTTTCCAGCAAAAATATGGAAGCACCAACAGACAGAGGATGGGAAAAGAGAGATTGACAGAGAAAGTTTTGTGAGTCATTATTCATTTCCTCTTTTTCCTGAAACAAACTACCTATCAGGGCTGCCAATATAAAGAAAAACCTTCTGGGAACAGGGAGAACTTCTATTTCAAAATGAGCAATCAAATTATCAGAGTCTCTCCACTGTAAAGCTTTAGTGAATGACTAACTGCAGCCTTCTGCTCATTACTTCTCTCAAAAGATGAATTGAGGTTCTTTGTATTTTCTGGTAACTGAAGTTTCCGTTTTGCCTTTTCTATTTTTAAAAAGTAGCTACAGATGAAGAGAAAATGTGCTGTAGTAATAGAACCACATCAGGAAATATCCTCCTCAGCTGCTGTTCAGAAACATTTGAAATGCCTTCTAATAGAATGCTGCTTGTCCCGTAACATTTGTAAGTGACTGTGCTTCAAATGCAAATTTCTTCATTACATTGAATTGCATTAAATTTTATAAGTGCTCTCTGCACATATCCCCTAAAAACAATTTGCTGAGAAAATAAGATGGTGTGATACGCAGATATGCATCCATTAGATAATACCTGAAAATAGGTTTATAAACATATTTCATTTTAGTTGCTACTTAATGATTTGGTTTTAGTGGGTAGCTTATGGATTCAGCCATTCCAGTGCAATGAACTAGAATCATCTTCAGAGCTAGAAACTTTATTAGTTTGATTATTATGCCAAATATGATGAGAACATGTAGATTTATAAAACCAGAAAAAAGTTACAGTCCATTGACTATGCCCTTTTTCAGCCTTTAAAGACATTAATCAGGACATCTCAGCACTGTTAACGGCAGTGCTCTTCCCAGAGTACCTTACTAATATTTTTGGTAGCAGATAATACCGTGCAGATACTTTCTGATAATATTCAACTTCTGGCTTTGGGAAGAGACAACAAAATTCAGACCGAAAACACTCATGCTCATTAAAGATTCCTTTACAACCTGCTCAAAAACCAGAGGTGTTAGAATGGGTTATAAAAATTCCAATTCCCCTAATAATATCATAGTTGTCTAAATGCACTAGAAATACAAACAGATAAAGTTGTCTTCATGGATTGCTTAGAGCTACTGTGCATTTTTGCTCATGCCAGCAACTAAACTGCATCTCACACACAACTTTACACAAGGCTACTGGTGACTGGGCTCTAGGCTGCATTTTTTTCTTAGACAAGCCTCTACAACTATATTGCCTTTGAGTTCAAACCTAATTCCCAGTTCAACTAGTCAACCGTTATATGTATACAAGAAAAGATGGATAGCCATTGAACACTTGGATGGCTTGGCAGAGATTGTGCTAATCCAATAACAAGAAAAATTATACGGGCTTAAAATCACAGTCTGACCTGAAATACTACAGTGGCAGACTATTTTCCTGTATTTGCCTAAATCTTGTCTTTAATTTATTTGCAAATACGTATACAAGAACTGACCAATCACACACCTTTTTCTGTTGCAAAAGGGTTTTTAGAATCTTCTGTATTTGACCTCAACAGCATAATTTTGTTATACTAAACTACAAAAAGTAATCACTCAAGCCACCAGCATATTAATATTGCTACAAAAACAATGACAAAATCCCCCATTCATTTATCTTCTAATTGTGAGCTCTTTGGGGAACTGGAGTACCTTTGCAGTGACAACAGTGATATTTCTACAACACTTTGAGTACCCATTTGTGTGATAATGGGCAAACATGCCATTTCTTTCAGAGCTGCAGCACAACAGGCCTTACTAAATTCCATGCTCACTATCTTCTGGAATGTCATTTTCTTACCCTCCTCCTGTGCCCTAATTCTTAGTTCTCCTTGTTCAGTGGCCAAGTTCCTGAAAGCTCTGTGAAACAGGAAATAGAACTGACGATGAGCCAGAAACTGCGAAGACTGTACTACAGCGCATTAGGTCCTAACATTAGTTTCCCTAAGGAGTTACTTCTAGACACCTGACTTGTTTCCATGCAGTGCAGCAGCTTCTGTGAACTTGTTAATGCAATTTTTTGCATGCAGTCTTCTGGAACTAACTCATTTTCCCATGTGAGCACAATAAAAACATTTTGGATCACTTTTCTTAGGGGAAAAAAAAAACCCAAAAAGCACCACCTGTGATTTTAATAAAAATAATGTTTCATATACTGACTGACTCAGTATATACTGTAGAATAGATGAGTTCTTTCACATGCAAATTTTTAATCAAGTTACCTTGAGACATAATGCCTTAAAATAATTGAATAAAACCCTGGTTGCTGGGGAGCAATCACTTTGCTTCAGAGTGAGTGGCAATTTCTCAAATATCGAGAGAACTTGCAACAGATAGCATATGACAAACAGATAGAAGTAAGGAATTCTTAAGAGGAGAGATCTCCTGGATGAAGATTTATATTTTTATGATAGATGACAGGTAACAGAATGACAGCAACAAGTAATGCCTTTTGTGAGGCACTACAGTATTGCCATCGTGAATGCAGGCTAAACTATTGCTCCTTGATGGCATAGAAGTAAAGAATCACAAAGCAGATGCTGTAAAACCCTGCAACTACTCCATGCCCTCAAGTGTTCAGAAATACTGTGCTATATACAGGACAATGGTGAAATTTTAATTATTTAAATATTTTTTTAGAATTTTTCAAACATATCTCTTTCCAAAGCAGAGTTAAGTAATTCAACATATCCCAAAGAAATTTTTATAGTATTTTAAAGTAAAAATAGATGGTGTACATTAACCCAGTACACAGGCATACCTGTGCAGAACATTTACCCTGTACCGGTGGCAGGGATATATTTTTAACATTTGAATGTTTCTTGCATACACCTGTGTATTCTAAAAAAACCTCTTGATTTACCCTCAGGGTCAGGGAATAATTCTGACAGAAAAGAGATCAAAGATGTGCTTCCAGTGTCAGGGAGGTTGCACGTGTTTCACACCAGTAAAGAGTAGACATAATTACTCTTTTTCTCTTTTTTTACAGGTTAGTGCTTGTTTGTATAAACCAAAGTATTCATCTTATACTATAGGACAGCACAGAAAAGCAGTCTTTAAAGAGAACTCTTGCTGAACAAAATTACAGATATTATGTTATTTACAGTTCTGTGGTGGGGTTTTTTTGTTTTTTTTTTTTTTTTTTTTGTTTTGTTTTGTTTTGTTTTTTCTCCTCCCCCCCCCATCCCCCCCCCCCCCCCGCCATTCAGGCATCACTATCACACATAGAAATCTTACCTGAGAAGAAAATGTTACTGGAGAATCCATGAGCCTTTTTTTTTTTTTTTACAACTTACTAATTTTTGTCACATTTTAGAGGGACCAAACAAGGTGCTGTTACCAACAAATCTATTATTTTCCACACCATTTTCGACAATGTGCTTTTTTGGTAATTGTGCTTATGGAACCCTAGTTGAGAGAAAAAGCTGGAAAAACAGGGAACACTTTACTAAAAACTAACTTTGAAAAAAGTCAGTTTTAAATGTGGAAGTAACACAAAAACTGAGCATTGAATGATGTAAAGGTATTATCTAAATGGTTTGTTCCCTGAAAACTGTTAAGTATTTTCTCTGAAGATTTTGGTTTTTCTTCTTCTCTGCCCTCTAAAAAGTAGTCTGTAATTCTTCTTGAATACAATGATTTTGTACAAAAGCCTGTCAATATTTCAAAACGCATTCTTTAGACTCCTCGTAGTTATTCTTGGGGAGCCTATAAAAAACATCAATATATTCCTGTACTATCACAAAGATCCAGAGTTTAGCGATTACAGGAACTGTGGGTTTGGTTATTGGCAGTGAATGGAAAATTATACTTTGGACACAGAAGTACAAAGGACTTTGCATGAAATGGTGGCAAGTGTAGCAATCAATATCCATTCCAACAACATTTCAGTCACGATGCATTTCTGCAGCTGAAGAGATTCTAGGAAATATGTTCCCTGGCTGCCCTGTTTGAAAAGCTGATGTGAATATTATGTCTAATTCAAAGAGCATTGCAAACTATATGATTGAATTTTCATTACTGTGTGTGGAATGAATATTGCCAAATAATGATTTTGAGATGCTGGCAATATATTACTTAAATTATCAGTGTCATTTCACATTCACAAATAATCTATAAAGACAATGTCACAGAAGTCTTGTAAAAAAAAAAAAATCTTAATTTCAAGTTTTATTCTCCTTTCAGAATTAAAAAAAAAAAAAAAAAAAATCACTTGTTCTGTATCCCAACCTTTGCCTCACATATTGTCTTTCCCTCACACACACATACCTTTATGCAGACAAACCTAGTTATGCACAAGAAAAGTAGCAAGCAAAGGAGTAAATATATAATATATTTTCATTTTATTAAAAAGAACATTAACATTGCCTAAAAAATTAAGTAACTTTTCCCCCATTATATGCAAATATATGTTTAGACTAGACAAACCCATACAGTTAGATTTTTTTATGTCAAAGTTGTGTAAATTTAGAGGCAATAACTGAAGGCTCCAAAACAATTGCTTCACCCTGTTTCACCCTATTGTTCTCTAGGATGCAATTCCAAAAAAATGATTCATTTGGAGATTTTGATATATGGCTTAACTATCTTTCAAAAGTTAATATGCATCTAAACAGTTTCAGAAAGTGATAGAAAACTAGGATTTCCTCTGACTTCGACTATAAGTTATATACACATTTTAAAGAAAGATATTTCTGATCTGTTTCATAAAATAAAGTTTTAGCAGAGGCTTTAAAGATCTTTGTCTACAAAATATTTTATTACTACCTTATTTTCATGACTTAACATGGACCTTGGGAGTCTACACACCCACCCATGCACGCATATCCAACTGGGCTAGTGGAAGAATTTAGTAAGATAAAGTTAGTGGCTAAACTAGGTAATTCGTCCTGAAAGACCTTCTATTTACTTACATGACTAAAACAGAACTTGCCAAAACCTGCCATCTAGAGGAAAACATTTACACTCTTGTCCCATTCAGACCAAATCTTTAAAACTACAAAAATTCTGCTTTACTACTTTGTACTCCATGAAGTCAAAAGCATTGTGTTTTCTCTTTGAGTTACAAGTCCCTGATTCTACCTTTTCTGTTTCAATTCAATAAACCTTGCTGTCATGTGCAACACCTTAGCAGTGAGTGACCAAGGAAACCAGCAGTGTAACACCACAAGGGAATAAAGTCTGGCAGTCAGTTGGGCGCTGTAGTTAAAGGCAGTATTGAAATACAGAAAACAACAATTATAGCTCAGTGGGAGGGAAGGCGGTGTTTCAAGCTGGGTGAGATATTTCCTACTAACAAAGCATATTCAGAAGTAAATAGAGAAAAAAAAAAAAAAAAAAAAAAAAAAAAGTAGCACGTTAGAAGTACAAAATTAGTTACTTTTTTCACAAGTCCAAAATGAAGCTAGAAATCTGCAAGTTGCTGTTCTTGTGTGCTGTATCTTTTGGTCTGATGACATAACTATATATAGCTGAGATTTGAAGAGAGAGAGATAAAACAATATTTGGTAAAACAAGGCATTTCATAAATAGATGTGCTGCTCTCTGAGTACTTCAGTAATTCCTTTAAAGAAAGACACTATCTCTGGAAAAAGAACTGCAAGCTCCTAGTAGAAGGAAAAATATTTTAGGGAAGTAGCTCGACCTCCAGCCTGTCTCTGGCAAGAGAAGAGAGTAGCTGCCCTGGTGGAAGTAGGTCATAAGCTGTTTCTTGTCTCCATGAGAAACAAGGCCTGAATCCATTTACATACTGTTTAGCTGATGGTCTCTCAAAGCATCAATTAACTGTCAATTATCTAAAGAACAAGTGTTCTAAATAATTCAGAATGCAGCTGTTTGCCTAGAAATTAGCAGTTTATGCAGTGAAAAAATACTCAAAAAATTTAAATTATGGCAGTATGACACATTGTTGCATAATGCATCTCATTAACTCCCAAGAATATCAATACAATGTGTTTGACACATGTATCACCTTTCAATAACTTTCAAAAATGAAAGTCTTCTGGATACAGGAATAAATTGATGCAAAATAGAGAAGTGGCAAGATATTACTTATTTCAGTGCTTTGAAGCCCAGAATGCTCTCAAAGAAATTTCCTATTGTTTAATGTAAAATGCATTTACTAACAATTAGCCATAAGAGAAAATACTACACTATAAAACAGTGGGAAACTAAAGAGACCTGGAAATAGACACCACTTTGTTTCAGACTCTTATTCTCAGAATACCTCAAAAACCTCTTTACATTAAAGTCTTTATCTGAAGTAAGGACACAACTGATAGTGTTGGCTTTGTTTACAGAGAAATAATTTACAGAAAACATAGACCGTTTTTAATTAACATGTCATTTTTTTTCCTTTTTTTTTTTTTCATTTATAAATTTTATTTACTATATGAGTGATTTAGCTGTGGACCAAAGCTCAGTCTGGATATCAAACAGAAAAAAATTTTTGATTTCAAATATTGTGAGAATACATATCAACTACAAATAATAAGACTACACTGAGACATTTAGTTTTGGTGTGTTTCAGTTCAAAATGTACTAAATTTAAGGTACTTGAACTAAAGATTAGAGAGTGGTCAGCAGAAATTGGTGAGGATGTAGGGGCTGTGGAAGACACAGCACTCTCTAACCTCACTGTTTCCACACTTGCTGTCTGCAGAAAGACTCCAATTTCAATAGCTGATGCAACAATGGGTATCAATTCCACCTTTTCCTTCACTGGCTCTGGTCTTCTGCTAGCATGTTCTGCTTGCTCCCGTGATCTAACTCAATACTGTGTTCTTAATGCAATGTTCACCATTTATCTTAGGTTTCCACGTACTAATGAGGCAGGTACTATAGAATTGCACCTCAGATGACGCCATTCTGCATGTGGGTAATTAGCTTCTCCACTTGTCCTCTAAGAAAATATTAAGGCAAATTCAATAACAATTACTAGCTGTTCTTTATTCCATTCAGATATGAGCCACAGCAATCCTGCTGTATTGCTTATCACATTTTTTACTTCTCTGTTTTTTCACTACTCCAGTAATTTACCAATAACAACTCATTTTCATTATTCATTCTTTACACTGCAAATCTTCTTGGGTGTTCCCTTTGTTTTCCATTAAATATTTTTTTGTTCCTTTTTACTCTCCTGTTTCAGATTTCAGCTTCCTCCTCTGTCCTCTCACATGTTCTCTTGTAATGTGATCCTGTGTTGTTTCATTCGCCTCCAATCTGATTTTTTAACTGCTGTTTGCCATCTGAATTTTCCTGTCCTGTATTACCTTTCTTTCATTGTAGAAACACTGTTGTTTTTCACTGTATATAATATTCATTTACTTTACTTGGGGAAAAAAAAAAAAATCCAGAAATTAGACTATCTCTTACTGATCTTACTGTTGGTAAAATTGTCTCATGTCATTATTTGACATACTAACTGCCTTACACGAGAAATTTACTATGGCCATTAATGATTACATGATCAATGTATTTTGTCTTTTCAGCTTTTCTGTGTCCTCGTTATGCAATACTTGTTGCAAGGGCAAAGGATCTGCATTTTCCTACTTAATCCATTTAATGCAAGGCTAACATTTTTTCAGCATTCAGGTATGCATCTCTAGTGTGGTTATTGTTAACTTAAACAGAAAAGTTTTCCTAAATGGTGGCTCACATGGGGGCCAGAAAAAAGCATTTCATACAGCCAAAACATCCCATCATTAGAGAGACAATGAGCTCAGATCTTTGCACCACATATTCCACATATTGCACATCATATTCCATAATGATTGAACACTGCCTGAACATCTATAATTCCTAGTAGTGAACAAAGCATGAACATGAATCTTCCCCTTCCCACAGCAGAACAAAATCCGTCATTACTCCATTTCCATGAGGAAGGAGCATATTCAGCAGAATCTGCCTGACAGATCGTGGTTTCTGATCCTTCATCTCTCTGTCTCTGGAGTATTTCCATCGTTGCACTCATGTTCTCAAATCCTCCTCTTCTCCAGATGATCAGATGGGTGTCTCCAAACACCCATCTTTTCTTTTTTTTCAGCCACCTGTCATCTTACAACTGTCTTCAACACATCTCAACCATTCTAGTCCTCTCTTTCATCTAATTGTCTTTTCTCCATAGACACTTTCATGTAAAATGTTTTAAAGAAAATATTTAATGTTTTCTCTGAAGTTTCTGCTCAGAATGTTTCCTCCTCAATGCACAGTCAAACAAATAGAGACCCTTTGATCCACACTATGAAAAGAAATTCACACAGTCAAGATCACATGCCACTGTAAAATGTCTTGAGTGTTTTCAGCTTGCCTCACATTGGTAATTGCATCTACCTACTCCTGAGACAACAGCCTTCTACATGGCAGACAGCTTATGGACACAAAGAAATATAATGCTCTCTTTCTCTTAGAATATATCTGAGAAATTATAAAATCTATATTTTGAAATTAACAGGAGATCCTTATCCAAATATGTTGGTTTGAAATTGCATGTTAATAGTACTTGCTTTGATGGCGAGTCAAGTTTTCAGTACTATACTTTACAAATGACTTATCAGAAGGAAAAAAAAAAAAAAAAAAAGAAATTGTGTCACTGCTTCTTCATTTTATCAGAGGTTCAGACATGAAAGCAATCTGTCTTCCATCATTTTTTTGCTCCTTCTTGATAATAAATGCAAGTTTTTGCAGAGATTATATGCCAGGAAGAACAGTCTATCCAACCAACCCTGAACATCTAAGAAGGAATGTTCTGGAACCATCCAGCTTTTTCTGACATATCTGCAACCAATCTAGAAAAGGGCTGAGCAATTGATTGACCATCTGCTCTGAGGCCGGGTTTGAACCTACACACTTTTTCAGAGAGGTCCCAGCTGATGGAAGCTGACAAGCATTGTCCCTATTTTCAAGATGGGCAAGAAGGAGGAGCCTGGGAAGTATAGGCCTGTCAGTCTCAAGTATAGGCCTGTCAGTCTCACTTCAGTGCGTGGTAGTTATGAAGGAGATTATTATGTGAGATACTGAAAACACTCAAAAGACAATGCAGTTGTTAGTCACAGCCAGCATGGCTTCGTGAAAGTCCTGCTTATCAAACCTAATTTCTTTTTATGACAAGGTAACTCACCTAGCTGACTAAGGAAAACTTCTTGGATTTCAGTAAAACTTTCCATACCATCTCTCACAGTATCCTTCCAGACACACTGCCCAGCACACAGCTGGATAAACACATCGTGTGATGGGTGGGCAGCTGGCTCACGGGCTGGACACAAAGGGTTGTAGTGAATGGGGTGACATCAGACTGGTGACCTGTCACCAGTGGGGTTCTGCAGGGATCCATCCTCAGTCCTATGCTCTTCAACATCTTCAAAACTATCTTGGACACAGGACGGAAAGGGATGTTAATCAAGTCAACAGACAATACAAAGCTGGGAGGAAATGTTGACTCCCTTGAAAATAATGAGGGCCTGTAGAGAGACCCTGAAAAATCAGAGGGCTGGAAAATCACCAACTCTATAAAGTTCAACAGGGGAAAGTGCTGGATTCTGCACCTGGGTTGGGACAACCCTGGAGACTGGAGAACAAGAGGCTTGAAAGCAACACTGCAGAAAGGGACCTGGGGGTCCTGATGAATGGCAAGTTGACCATGAACCAGCAGTGCCCTGGCAGCCAGGAGGGCCAGCTCTGTCCTGGGGAGCATCAGGCACAGCATGGCCAGCCAGCCAAGGGAGGGGATTGTCCTGCTCTGCTCTGAGCTGGGGCAGCCTCACCTTGAGTGCTGGGGCCAGTTTTGTGTACTGCAATGTAAGAAAGACATAAAGCTCATAGAGAGCATCCAAAGGAAGGCAATGAATATGGTGAAGGGCCTTGAGGAGAAATCTGGTAACATGAAGCTGAGGTCACTTGGTCTGATCAGTCTGGACAGGAGGAGACAGAGGGGAGATTCCATTGCAGTCTATAACTTCCTTGTGATGGGAAGAGGAGGGGCAGACACTGATCTTTTCACTTGGTGACCAGTGACAGGACCCGAGGGAATGGCCTGAGGTTGTGTCAGGGGACGTTTAGCTTGGATATTAAAGAAAAGGTTTCTTCACCCAGAGGGTGTTTGGACACTGGAACAGACTCCCCGGGGAAGTTGACCTCAGCACCAACCCTGACAGAGCTCAAGAAGTGTTTGGACAATGCTCTCAGGCACATGCTGTGACTCCTGGGAATGGTACTGTGCAGGGCCAGGAGCTGGACTCAGTGATCCTTGTGTGTCCCATCCAACTGAGCATATTCTGTGATTATGTGGTTCTGCTACAAAAGCCAAAAGAATCAGTAGCATGGATAATGTCAGACATGAAAAAAACACAGTCATGTTTTCTTTTTTATGTATCTAAGAGAAAATGTTTTATTCTTTTCAACTGAATATATTTGATCAACACAGACACGATTTCAGAACTTGAATTTCAGGTGTGGATGATTTGTGGTAATTTTTAGAGATGTTGCAGATTCAAATTAGTTTTGAAATGGTGTCTGGCCCCAAATATGCATTTTGTTACATTTAAAAGATTCTGCTAATCTTCAAATAAATTAATTGAGAATCTTTTAGCCCTAGCCATTAAACATATTACTCAGTCTGAAAGGCAGGCAACTGTATAGATTCATAATTCTCTCTAGATGAATGCTTTCAAATGTGTAAGTTTTGGCAGATGCTGGAAGAATAATCTAAATATCATATTCTCTGGGAAAATCCAACAGTGAAGTGGACAGTTAAAAACTCCACTGGGAACAATGGGTGGTAGGACCTTCAAACACAGGGATACACATTTAGCAAAGACCATTTGGTTAGTCAACATTGAAGAATCTGCCAATTGGGCTGGCCCTGCCCAATCAAACTGGGAGGGACAGAGTTCCTCTAACGCATACTAAAATATAGGCTGGGGAAAACAGTCTGGGTTATTCCTGTCTCAGGCAAAGGCAAATCAATCTGTGGGATTGCTTTTGCTTAAGGGCCTGGGTGCACTTGGTGAATAGTGCAGGAGTCTGGTGTGTACCTCTAGGGAATTTGATTCCAGGTAAGAAGAGACAACGAATTAAGTTGTACATTGTTAATTGCTATATAGCATTGTTTATCATTACTTCCATTGTATTCCATTACTTCCATATGCCATAATAAGAGTATTACAGTAAAAATAACCTGGATTAAAAAAGAACATATTGTGATGGAGCTGGACAAGTGCAATGGTGATGGAATCAGAACTGACTTCAGCTTGCAACAATCCAACGTCACAGACCATCTATCCTGCCCTGAAATTTTATGACTGATGAAGCCCGAAGTCATGGACTAAATGAACTCAACAGAGTTTAGCAGGATAATGCATAGACTAAGGGAATGATATTGTGTTTATATATTAAAAGAGTGGAAAGGGGATGATCATTAACTGGGATGTAGAGAAAAATGGGATGTGGGCATGATCTAATTTTTATAGAATAAGGGATGAATACTGTTTTGATTTCAACCAGGATAGGGTTATTTTTCTTCCTAGCAGCTGGTACGGTATCGTGGTTTAGATTAGTAGGGGAATAGCGTTACTAAATTGTGCTTACACTACATTGACACAACTTTATTTTTTCTTTCTTCATGCAGCTGGATAAATGAATAACTCAAACTTTAAAAAAAAACTTGTCCAAATTTTAATTTTTCATATATAACATTAATTTACACCTCTTCAAAATGTTCTAGTATAAAATACTTAAATCAAAATACCATCCAGCTCTAATAAATATTAATAAATGAAAATTTTGTGAAAAAATAATAAAAATATTGCACTTAATTAAATTAATTAAGAATTTTAAAACCATCAACTTTTCCTTATGAAAATTTAATTTTCATAAGGTGATACATCCTTGTGAATATTAATGTGTAACTCATCTACTTCTGCATCATGGAATAGTTTTAAAATGTACATGATGTGCTCTATTACGGCCTTGTGTTCAGATTGTGATCAAATACCAAACTCATGTTCTAGAAAATGAGTTATAAGAGAGATTGTAAAGAATTAACAATATGTGTAAAATACTGACATTTTGAAAACACTAGAAAATTTATGGTTTCTAATGCCATTTTTTTTTGTCAGATACAGAGGCTAATTTAAATTATTTTTCTCTGTTGCACTTGCCATAGATATACTACCAATAATGAAAATGAAAATTCATCTCTAATGAATTCTGTTGAAGTCCAGCTAACAAAATACATAAGAATCTGCTTTCAGAGATTAGCACATTTGATCTTTGACAGTCATAGGAAAACACTGATATGCTAAATAATTCAAATAACTTAAAAATTTTAGTAAAAAATTGCTGCTTTCAAGAAGAAAAATAATAGTAGGGCAGGTGAGCAATCAGTGCTGTAACGTAAAGAAGAAATCAGAACTTCTTCCTCCTACTGTTCTATTGAGTTTTTCTTACTTGATCAGTGAGAGGAATATGAATTGGCCGTAGGAAACACATACATTCCTTATAGATTCAATTTTGGGGTAGCAGGGTTGAAACACAGTGCCAGATGTAAGGGGTTTTGTATTTGGTTGCTCTGCACAAAGAATTTTATCACACATGTAAGCATGCAGCACCTGCTCATGTAAATGATCACATTTCTATATAAAACAATTCAAATAACACAGTGGAAAAGAACTCTGAATTGATATGTGGTTTGCATGGTGACTCTGTCTTATTGCATAGTGCAACAATGATCAAAATGTTTGCATTCCTTTTGAACAGGAAGCAAGAATGACAAGGTGAAGGAAAGGCTGTTTTCTTCTAGTTTCAATATGCTATCTTTTACTATTTTAGCTGTCTGATCAAGTACCAGTATTACACATGCGTAGGCAAAGGAGCCTCATCCCAAGTCTTCATCTTGTTCATTAGTCAATTTCCTCCTTTTTCTCATGACAACTCTCCTTTTTCTGTGCTTTTCTCACGCTTTTATCCATTTGTTTGAGAGCATTTTTGTGCAGGTTATCCAAATATCATGTTATATAAAAGAATATAGGGTATGTCTGGTTTAGAAATCATTATCTAGCATTTTCTGTTCCCTACTGAACTGTTTGCACTAGCTCTTCGCACAAAGATCCCATGTTCAAGGTTGCTGTATTGATTTTCAAAGCTCTACATGCTTTGAATCTTGACTGTTTGAAAGATCCTTGCTCCCTCTCCTGCAATTTCTTTGCTCCATTGAAAACCAGAATGTAAGGGCAAACATTTTCTGTCATCTGGGGAAAATAGAGTTTTTATGAGAATTAGGCTAAAAATTCAGAACCCAGCACAAAGAGCAGACCTAACCCAGTTTATCTTCAAAACAAAATGTGAAGCCTGTATTTTTCAATTCAGATGCAGTACCTCATCTTTACACTTTCATTCTGTACACTTTCATTCTCACTGTATACCATGTTCAGAGTCTTCTTGCTAGTTTAGAAGTGGGGTTTTTGAAAGTAGGAGGGCTTTTTTTTTTTTTTTTTTTTTTTGGTGGATTTTTTTTGGCTGATTTTGCTTTTTTGAAGGTGAGCTAGACAATTATGAAATCTGGGCTACTCTTGTAATAATAAGAATATTTGAAACAGTGCTTTCTGCAAGTGAAAAAAATCAATAAAATGTTTTCTGTGGAACATTTCTAAAATGCAGTATTTAATGCATAAATTAGTCAAGTGCACAACAAATCAACTTCTCCAGGGAAACCTGCATGCCTACATCAATGACAGGATTCCACAGACTCACAAAGCAAGTAGATTTTTCCTGGATAGACATACCATTTCAGGTTTTCTTAAGCATTGTGGTTTTGAATTCCATTTAAACTTCTTGATCAAATTTGCTGACTGGTGATCAGAACACTGTGAAGAATGGAGATACAAGGAAAGCTGACAGTAGGGATAAGCTTTGTAAAATTTAAGATTAATTACATAGCTTCATTTCATGTAGTATAATACACGATCTCTGCAAATTTCTGTGTCAAATTTCTGTGTAAGTTATAATCAGATTGGGAAAAAAGTTCAGCTAAAATGAGGGCATTAGGTAGTTCCTGTAATTATTTCAATATGATGCAGACTATTTAATGTAGTAGATATATTTCATCCTTAGACAATTCTTAAGTGAATTTTTCATGGATATATTCCCATAATCATAGACTTAACAAGCATACCAAAACTGAAGATTCAAGAATATAGTAACTTTCATAAGGGGATTAGAGATTTCAGAAAAGCTCTTTATTAGAGATAACACCACCGGTTTTCTCCTATTCAAATTCTCCTGAATTTGCCTAAAGTGAAACAGACAGATATTAAAGCAATTATTTTTTTTTCTTATTCAGCAACATTGGCACTCCAAAGGCTATGGAACTTGAAGAATAAAGAAAGCGGTTGAGGAAAACCACAGAAAATCATAATGCAGAATGTAAGAAAACAGCTGTTATTACTGTTAGGAAGGTGTTAGTCTTCCACAAGAGAGAAGTCTCAGAGGATGAAATGTAGATAGCAGATTCACATACTGTTTAAATCAGTGTGAAGGTCTTGTCACACACTCCTTTAAAACATCATAATGTTATTCACATTCTACTCCTGGGATCTCAGTTTACCTATCATTCATTTAAAACATCCTTAATCAGCTTTTCTTAGTGTTCTCCATTCAATACTACCTATCTTCAACTGTTCCTCACCTATTTTTGGATTCAATAGTTGTTTTGGTATGTCTTAATTTCTTTTTATAGAATCATAAAATCATAGAACGGCTGGGATTGGAAGGGACCTTAAAGTTTATCTTGTTTCACCCTCCCTGCCATGAGCGGGGACCTTCCATTGCGCAAGGTTGGTCAAAACCCTGTCCAACCTATCCCTAAACACTTCCAGGCATAGGGCACCCACAGCTTCTCTGGACAAACTATTCCAGTGCCTCACCACCCTCACAATAATGAATTTTATCCCAATATCTAATCTAATCTAATCTAATCTAATCTAATCTAATCTAATCTAATCCTACTCTCTTTCAGCGTGAAGCCATTCCCTTTTGTCACTGTCCTGTCACTACATGCCCTTGTAAATAGTCTCCATCTTTCTTGCAGGCTTTCTTCAGGTACTGGAAGACCACAGCGAGATCACCCCAAGGCCTTGTCTTCCTTTCAATCCATTGTCCCTGGTTTGGGACAGATTTGGGAGGGATACCAACATCATAAAGTCACCCCAGGACATCCATCTACTTTATAAGCTTTGCTTCCTTCAAGTAAAAGATACCCTCTAAAGAAAGATGTGTGGAGGTAGCTGTCACTTTATGAATTCACCGGTTGAAAGATTTCATTCTTCTGTTCAAATAAGCAAAAGCCTTAATTTGAAGATTTAATGACTCTGACATGATAATTGCTCTACATACAATACTTGATTGAGCTACATGTAGGTCAGAGGAGATCTCAAAACGTCAGACAATTACACTAGTACTAATTTCTGTTCCATATTATATCAGGTTGCACGTATACAATTCTAGCTGCATACTAGGATGTTTTAATCTTCTCTGTCATGAAAGTTTTATTTCCCCTTTCCTCATTTAAACAGAGTACTACTAAACTTTTCCTACTGTGATGTAGGAGTTGCAATTGCTGTTCAGGATGGCAATCAGGTCAATATCTCCATGGAAATTTGAGATAATGGATCCTCTTCATAGCAGTACCATTATGTGAGTCAATAGATTTAATAGTCAAACTGCTAGTCCATTGAGACAGTATGCTTTTCATTAGCTTTTCTCCCCACCACAAACATGGTAAGAGATTTACAGCTAGACATATATTTCAACTAATTATTGTCTTTACATAACCATGAACACATGAAGGAATACATAAAATGCTACACGCAAGAAAGAAAAAAAAGAAAAAAACCAAACAAAAACAAAAACAAAAACAAAAAAAACCACCAAAAAAACTTCTTAGAAGCAATGGATCAAAATTGAACATAAATAACAGTTTATTTAGTACTTTGAATACTTTAAGATCTTTTCCTCTGAGATAACCAAAGAAAAACTTCCCAAAACTTTATTTTGTTCTTATCTTTGAGAGACTTGAGGAAACCTGTTGTGATAAAACTACTGGTTAGTTGTGGAAGATTGGAAAACACACAATAGAGACAATATTAGAGTAAAAGTTTTCTTTCTGTCCAAGAACTCCAAGTTACAGTTTTAGAAGATTACATACAAGAAAGGAAAACAAAGAAACAGACAAAATCAACTTAAAAAGATAAACACTGACATTATCAGGATTATTCCAAAGAACATAATCATACACTGAAACTGCTACAGCTTCAAGTGGGTAATATACAGCCACATTGGTTATGGAAGAGATAAAGTTATTTTAGCAAAAAAAATTAGAATTGATTGATAATGATGTAGCATTTGCCACATTATTTACCTTATGTTCCCTATATGCCAAGACAAGCACACTTAATTTTTTAATCTTGCAAAACCTAAGCATTCTGTAATTGAAAAAAAACAAAAACAAAAAAAAAAAAAAAACCCAAACAAACAAAAAACAAACAACAACAACAAAACACAAAGAAACAAGACCAGTAACAGCATTTATTCTCATCACACTATAATCATTAATTTTCTTTCAAATAAAGTTTGGAAACTGCCCACTTGACATTAATAGTGCAAGAAAAGTAAATTTTATGGAACAATTCTTTACATTTTCACTTCCTTTTTGAAATCCAGTGTAATAATATGTTTCATTAGTATCTTTCCTATGTCAAGTTTGGCATCTGATTTTTCAATCCTGGGATACACAAGAGAAGAGAATAGAAGAAGAGAAGAAAAATGAGGCCAAAAGAGACCTGTCCAATGATACACTTGAATGATACACTATGATACATTTCTGAATATCATAGCAAGATTTCAAATACCAAGTTAGCACAGCGTTAAAATGTGTATCTAAGACATGAAAATCTACTGCAGCTATTGCTGTCTAAGTCAGTCTTGTAAGCCAAGTGGTCTGTTATTCCAAAAGGAAAAGGAATGTCTGTTCAGGTGTAGTATTTTTTACTATTACATACCTGCACCTGCTCAGGCTGTTGGAAGTAACTTGGTCAGCTGCTGAAAACAAACAACATGGGTAAACAATATTTTTTAGTAAACATTTACTGGAAATTTGGCATGGAAAATTTAGATTTGTTACTACTGTTTCACGTATTTGTTTTTCCTGTGGTAAATAGACATATTTCTCACATCTAAAACAAGCCGTTCTCACACCATCCTAGTAAATATTTTACACAAAAGAGAATAATGTCATCAAAATTAAATACATGCACAATTTGAGAGCAGGGAGGCATGCACATGTAGGCATATAGAGATGTATATGTGTTTTATAACAAAAGTGTCAATCTAGAGAAAAAATGGAAAAAAAATTGTTATAAAATCCAGATTTACAGTAATATGAAAAGATAACATATCTAGGAATTCCTCTCACAATGGTGAATTAAAATTATTCGTCCTGTTCTGAGCCAACTGATACTGCTTACAAAGTTTAATTAACTTTCAGACCATTCTAATTTTACATAACAGCAACTTTAAATGAAGAATACTCAAAACTGGCCATCCCTGAAAGATACAAGATATTGTAAGATAAGAGTCTCCCTTGGTAACTATGTTCTACACCTTAATAAAAAGGGGGTGGCTCACTATAGACAGTAACACAAAAATGTATATATAATTTTCTTGTTGTTGTTTACATTATTCTCAGTTCATTTTTTCAAGAGAAAAATTTGAACCTAAACAAAAATTGAGGCAGTCCTTCCCTCTTTGCTAGAAAAAAAAGTGGAATCCATAAATGCAGGTGAAATAACTTAGGCAGTAAAATCTGGAAATATTAGCCAAAGCACTTCATTCAACTTCTAATTTTCATATCAGCTAAACTATATGATTTTGAACCTATTCCTAAAAATGAAGTGAATTTTAGAATTAACTTCAGAATTCTTTCCAAATTTATCACAGACAAGTAGAGATAAGAAAAGCATAAGATGTAGATTTGTAGAAAAATAAATCCTACCATTTACCTTGAAAGTTTGATTAAGCAAAATGGATCCTCAGTTGTTGTTAAACTTGGGAAGGTTTCAACTGAGTGTGTGCAGGAGTTGATCTGCTGAATATCTGAAGCCTCTGTGCCATCTGCATACCATGCAGAAAAAAATAGATGGTACAGCATGAATGTCTTAAAAGCAAAAACTATTTCTTATGTAAATGGTGATAAAGTTTGAATTGAATTTTCTTCAGCTTAGAGCTAGACTTAGGTATTCTTTCATATAAAATCTTTTGGTTCACTGGCATTATTTTGGCTTTATTTTAAGTTAGGACAGTTTGTATAGCCATAGAAAATGCAGATGAGACAGTTCAGTTGCCAGGACTTTTCATTAGAAAAAGTAAGCTATGGATAATGATGTCTGCATTCAAGATAATGCTAGCAGACACCATGTAATCATACAAACAACTAAAACATAATATTTGTGCCACATGAAAATTGTTGTTGGATAAACAATAATCTCTCCCAGTAAAGTTATTCATACTTTTTGCTTTGTTTTAATGTTCATAGGTAGTGGAAAAGAGAGTAATAGTCTAAAAATTCTACTGCTTCCTATTTGAATATAAATTATTCTTATTAAGCCATTTCAAAATTACAATAATTTATCATGAGCAGAAGTCAACCCTGCATGTATATTATTGCAGAAAACTTGCAATTCCATATCTGTCTGGAGAAAATGTCCTTGAATAATTAAACATCTGAACTCTTTGATTGGAGAAAACAACGTCACAAAGGGAAGAGAAGAAGAAAAATCTTTTCTGAAACAAAGAAAAATACTAATTGGCAAAGGAAAATATAAGGCTAATCACAATCTTAAACACCAGAAATATTCAAAGACATAGGCTTTGGAACAGTTCATTTTGCTAAATCAAAATCATACTTTTTCTAGATGTCTTGGGATTTCCTCCTCGCATTACAGTCTTGAGGTTTCTGCATGTTTGATTTGTCCATAAATAATCGAAGATCATATTATATGAATCCCAATGCAGAACCTGATTACTTAATTTAAAAGATTTTTTGTCATTGCCTGAATAATGAGTAATAGCCTATAAAGTCAAATTTCTGTGGGTTTTTTTCTTCCTTATCAAAGAAATGTAATCTGAACATCCATCAGAACTAATTGCAACACACTCCTATTATTAGCTGTAAGATCAGCTGCAAGCCTTAAGCAAAGCAATTCTACTCAACTAGACATTAGCTTTTGTTTTTATTGTTGTTTTAAATAATCAAGATTAGCTGGCAGCAGACACTATCACTGGCAACTGTTGAAAAGAAATCAAATTACGATAGATTCTTTAACTAATGAATTAATTCAAACTGACTTTGATGTAATATTGCCATGAGATCTGCCACCCTGCAGAATGACTGTAAATTATAGATGCCGTGGACACAAAACCAATAAATAAATCACACTAGTAAAACAAACTTTGCAATAACAAATTGGAGTTTGGGAAAGAAATACTGAGAACGTTGTCCAGTCTATTTTTTGTGGAATATCTTAGAAGGATGGAAATACATATCAATCTTAAAAAAATAAAATAAACTGCAGATTGCTATGATTAGAAGAAAATGTTGCTAATGATAGAATAATAATAATAATAATAATAATAATAGTAATAATAATAATAATAATAATAATAATAATAATAATAATAATAATTAGTCTTACTGGAGTAACTTTTGTTCCTCCGGATGCAGCAATAGTGGATACTATTGTATGTTTATAGACATTGTGTATGCATGAACTCTCCAGGTGCGGGTTTGTTTCTATCTTTTGAACCTTCATGTTACTTTTTAGCTGAGTTTGACTTGAAGTGCACACCAGCCCAGCCATGAACTGAAAGACATGGTGAATTCTGAAGGCAGGGGTAATATGAAAGATGCCCAAGGCAGCGATCACTTTGGTCATAGTTCACAGCTTCCTTCTGTCACACAAATAATTTGAAGAAGAACCCAAACATTAATAATATGTTGGTCTCTGCAGAATTAAGGAATTGGTGTATGTGAGTATATGGATTTTTGCACAACTTTTAGGGATTAGAGTACCCTTATTAAATGAAATCTATATTGCAGTTCTACTCTAACTGTCCAAAGATCACTCATTTTTCTTACTGAGCCAGTAAAAAAAAAAAAAAAAAAAAAAAAAAAAAAAGAAAAAAAAAAAAAAAAAAAAAAGGATGGGTTTTGCATAGGTATGTTGAATAAGAATAAGCAAAATAATTGTTGGAATTAGATATCACTTAGATACCAAGTTTAACATCAAGTTAGGAAGGCAAGGGGCAAAAGTAGATCAGGGAACATCGAGGAACAAAGAGCCAAACATAGGCTGAGAACTGAAACTTCCATTACCCTTATGCCCTTTTGTTGCTACAACTATAGCAGGGATGGGCTTTATTTTATGCTCATGTGAAAGCAGAAGGGGCATATGCATTTCAACTATAGTAACAATTTGGATTTTATGGGTGAGGTGTGCACCCTGTCAAAGAAGATACACTTAAGGATTTATAATAGATATAGAAATAAATAAATTACATTTATTAGTGAAATATATATACTACCCAGTTTGGAATATTTAGGAAGAAGTAAAAATTATCTTTTTTTCCTCTGTAAAAAAGGAAAATCACTAATAGTGAAGCCATAGGCAAGGACATCATTTCCAATTAAATACATCAGTAAATAAAAATAGATTCTTATACTTTACTTCACACAAATATATCTTACTGTTTTGTTATCCACTAAGGAGAGAGATCTTCACAAAATATACACAAATTCAGAGATCTACAAAAAAACTGAAGATCTGGCCATTTTTGCTTTGGATTATGCTTTTCAATATTGTCTTTTCAACATTTGAACATTCTGCTATTTTCTTAATTTATTCTACACCTTACAAGGTTCTTTAAAAATCTTAGCTTTCCAATTACTTCCTCTTCACTAAAGGGAGGCTACGTATTTTTCATACATTTATTTTCTCCAAGAAAGCCCTTGGCACTTGTAAAAATCTCCATATAACTCCAAACTGTCATTGAATATTGTCACAATTATTTATGAACAGTTATTCAGCAAGGAATTTGGAGATCAATAATACATCCTTATGACCACATTGATTAATCAAAATTTAGAGAATCAAATGTTATTTGCATTTAAACAAATATTACCTTTCCTGCACTGTTTGATCAGCCCTTCTAACTAGATGTTAAGCAGCTCATTTTCCCGGACTGTCTTTAGGTTAAAGGTATTCTTTCATCCACTCATGCAAAATTATGTCTGTAATCTTTACCTCTACTTTTCTTAATTATATGAAGTAAACATATGGCTAGAAGAAAAACAAACAAATGAACAAACAAACACCACAAAAACACAAACAAACAAACAAACACCCCCGAGCCTATACTGAGTCATCTTTTTCCAGACTCCACCAATCAGTGGAATGTAATAATGCGGATTCTTAAAATAGACAACACCTCACTAAAAGAATAATGAATGTTTGATCAAATGACATTGCTAAGAACATTTCAAAAGTCACATTCATATGCTGACCCATGAAAGGTATATATGCAATAACCTGAGAAAACCTGAGAACATGAGAAAAAAAAGACACAGTTGTCAGTTATTATTCTGTAGATTTATGCTGTTAGCAAAGAATTTTGAAAGAGTTAACTAGCTGATAGTTTTTACAGCAAAACCTCTATTAGCTTTTTTTTTATATATATATATATTGTAAATGAAAAAACAGCCCTTAGTTTCTTGCTTGCATAATTTTTGTGAACGTACTGAAATCTATCACATAAAGAGTCTCGATTTACAGGGTTCCACTTTTGTACTGCATTTCTAAAAATCAGATTTAATTTCAAATATGCTACTTCAGGCCATCTAAATCCATTGATTTATACACAAACAAAAAATCTTAATGTGTTTTTTCTGTTCAAGGTTATGCACACATTTTCCTGAAATGTAATTTTGCTTCCCCCTAAGACAGGTGAGTACAGACCAGTAGGTAGTTCCTAAATTCCTCCTTAATAAATTGTATTTATGCCGTTACAACTATACCAGCTCAGATTGAAACTAAACCTCAAATCCAATATCATTCACCATGGAGAAATTTTTTATCTGAAATAGAATCACAACTTTTCAAAAAAATTCTGCTTTAACCTTTCATATATATACATTAAATAATCAGAAATTTACAGAATTCATGTCAGGTTAGAATTGCACTTCAGCTTCAAATGAATCTGTTCTCAGTTGTTTGAAGGGTCATTCAGAAGGTTCTATTTATGATGAACCTAAAGAACTCTTGGTTTTGAGCTACTCTCAAGACTTCAGGAAATAAGTTTAATTAAAGACTTTGACACCAAAATCCCTCCAAATGAAGGCGCTCAAAGTAAGTATAATTACATATCTTCATTGAAGTGCAAAATAACAGTATTTAAAATTTAATCTCAGTGTGCCCTCAGATAAGATGTCTTTCTTTTTAGATCCACCCATAATAATGTTGCTCCACTCTACACGTTTTTGCAAGTGTCTCAGTGGTGCCTAAAGTTTTTAGCTTTTATGTATTCTTCATGTTTTTGTAGATTTTAACACTGTTAAGTGCCTATGTATAATTTCTAGTGCTTTTCCAGGTTTCCTTCCCACAGTGAAAAGACACATATTGATGCATTCCTAAAATGTAGCTTAATCTTGCCTGTTAGCTCACAAAAGACTTTTTATTTTGCACTATATAATCATAGACATAATAAAGCTAAGGCAAGAGATTGGGCAGAGAGCTCCAATAGACCGGAACCTAGGGGGGAAATTACTTAACCAACTGCTCCTCTTATGGGACAATGTTGGCTAGATATTCTAATTGCTCAATCCTATAAAATTATACTAATCTGATTTGGGGTGTGGCTTTTGCCATATTGTGTATCTGAAGCATTTAAAATAAAGGTTTGCTTTTATATTATCACTAACATTGTCTGGAAAGTTTGTGTTCTATTTCCATTTCCAGGCATCATCAGTTTGTTCTTACAGTATGGTGTTGCTGCTTACCAAGTCACTTACTTTCCCTGGAGAATTTGCTTTTCCTGAAAACAGCTCATTAATCCCAATTTGTGCCCCCTCCTGAGGTTTCAGGCTGAGCCAGAAGGCAGCAGCTGGGGCAGGGCAACAGGCAGTCTGTCTGCTACCTATGTCCAGATGTTGTGACCCTCTAAAAAAAATAAAAAATATATATAGCAGACAATGCCCTGGGAGAATGAAATAAACAACTACAATCCCAGCCACACTTACAAGACTTTCACGCAGGTTTGTGTTAGGCCTTTTCAGGACTCATGACAGAATAATTAGGTTCATTTCAGAATCTCAACATTCAGCAAGGGCATACTGAGTAACTGTATAACAGAAGGATAGAGTCTTCAAATAAAATTGCTAAGTAATACAGACTAATCTGAATTATCTCATTGAAATAAATATCTCTATCTGAGTTAAATATCTCTATCAAATATTCTGTGGAGAGCATCCAAAAGTTTGGGTCTTTTCAAAGTTAATCAATATAATATGCATTTCAGTGCAATTTGTTGACTTAATCATTTTTATTTCTCCTACCCGAGTCTCAGTTATTCGCTCTGTCTCAATATGAATATTTGTGTCCAAAAACAGATTTAGACCTAGAGATCATATGATACCCCATATCATATCCTAGGTCAAATGTGATATCCTTATCAGAGCAAATAAGAATCAATAAAACAAGGCAATAAAAGGTTTTGAAAAAAGGCCTGTCCCTCCACAAAGACATTTTGTTCAAAGTCAGGACAAGATCATTAAATGCATCTTGGAAAATGGAATTAAGAACTCAAGATAGGCAAAAAGCATTTCCTTCTCAGTGGGCAGATAGGACTAAGGTTGATTCTATACACAATAAATTTTTTAAACCTTTTAAATAAAATAGTTAATATATTGAAAGATGTCATATTGGCCATATATATTGGAGATGTGGAACAAAGCTTTGTGTTGTAGAAAAGTAATAAAGAGAAGATTGCCACTGTTATTCAGGGATATGATTACATTAAGTGGTTCTGGGCTGTCATGTAAGATTTGAGTCACAGATTCTTCCCATTTTTAGCTTTTTATTCAAAAATGACTAAATAGCCCTGCTTTGTCATCAGAAAAATAGAATAAAGAACAAAGCTTCTTCAAATATCTTCTTATGAATTGGGACTGTAAACCCAAGGCAGGTGGTCTCACATGTACATAGGGAGATATCAAGGAGTTCTGAGGCAACTGTGAGCACCTTCTTCCCACTTTTCCTTCCTGATAACACCCTTCAGGCAGAACTGCCTATGAATTTCCTCTGCTACAGGAATTGTCCCAAACTAGCTCTTTTTCAATGAAATTAATTCTGTACAAATTATCTCTGTAATTTCTAAGAACCATTACATTCTTTCACTGTAGTAATAATGAAGCCATACTATATATCCCTGAAATGCCTCTGGCTTGTTAGCTCAAGATATGGGGATTGGTAGCAAGAGTAATCCCAAAATATGCAAGTTCTTAAAAGAAAGACAGCTCAGACCATTCCCAAAACCTTATACTGTATCCACTCAGTAACAGTCATATAGAAATTTCAACAGTAGTAATTCACTATGTAGTCATTAAATGGGATTTTTTGCCTTCTCTGTTCCAAGGGAGTCATAAGATTTGCTCATCAATGTATTCTATCTGATTCTTCAAGATATGAACCTTTAGGACAAAATATCCTGCATATAATTAGAACCCATAGGAATATGCTCATTTTAATTGCTATAGTCCTATCACTAAAAATAAGGCCAGAGAAAAATTTAAAAAGGTTTCCTCTAATTTTAGTTAAATTATGCTTTCAGAACTGGCATTGTACACTCATAGGTATCTTCAGATTTACTTCACTTTTACTTCTGTAAGCTAGAAATATTATTTTCTGTTTTCATTAAGCATAGTTCCTACTTCTATGATATGTTTTATATACTTGGAAATTGAACTAGATTCTTGAATTGTTTTCTTAGTTCTGAGGTGGATCCTGGAAGATTTGACATGACAATAAAATAGTGAAAATATAAAATAAGGAAACAGTTATTTGACTGTTGTTTGATACTGATGCATCTAGCTGGAAGCTAATGTATGTGTGTTATCTGTGTCTGAGAAATGTTATTTAAGAATTATTAGTGGTATGGAAGCTGTACTGAAATGGCACTGGAAGAAATTTCTACATGGTGGAATCTGTACCGCACATGTAGCAGTGTGTTTCTGTAGGTATTTAACCTCTGTGAAAGACAAATATTCACTTCAGAGACATTCACTTCCTGACTGACAAAATGTTCCCTCTTTCCCTCCCTTGCAAACCAGCTGCTGCCATTCATAGCAGAAGCATCAGCTGTAGCTATAAACTGTCATCATATCTGGAACATTAAATACTTTGGAGTCTGATTCCCAGTTAGCTGTTCGCTCCTTTTCATTCTTAACTTCATAAATTCTCTGAATTTTCAGGAGCCAAACCCTAGCATTCTCACACACAAGCTCTTCTTTTAGCTGCCCTTCTGAAATTCTTTTCTTTCCCCAACTGTCCTATTTGTTGATGCTTAGTCACAAAACTTACCTAACTCCTACTCAGAATGGCAATCTGTTTGTATGATGTGAGGGGAATGGGCACTTGATTTTTGATGTTATGCAGTCAGAATATGCTTTTTGTCTGTTACCCAACTTTTCCCTTATTATTCATAATACTGCTTGTGCTTTTCATTCTTGCTAACAGGCAACAGTGTTTGGACTACAGTGTTTTCACAGTGGTTTCCACATTTCTTTCCTAAGTAATGACAGGAACCAACATGTTGAACATTTGGAATTTTTTACCCATTTACTTTAAAGTATAGTCAGCAAAATGGAATTCCACCTATTAATTGGTGTCGCCAATTACTTGGTATCATGATACTTTCTATAAGATTTTGTTCCAGGTTTTAATTTCATATCACTTGTGAATACACTCAACTTCACAATACCCTTTACTACACACAGCTACCCTACATCTTTTGTGGAAAGGGACCAGGTGTTCTTAACCCCTGTTTCATGTGTTATCCATTATGGAATAAATCCATGAGAAAACGTACGCTCTTAAGTAAAAGAGGTTGATATAGCATAAGAGACACAAGTAAGGCTCCTTGAGTAAAATTACCTGAAAATTTATATATATATATATATATTTGTTTTTTTAAATAAACTCATCTGTATTTAAATGACTTCCAATGACAACAGCAGTTTTAGGATTCACAAGTCGCTAGCTCTTCCCAAATACATGATTACATATTTGGTCAAAGAGCTGTATTCTTTATTGAAGCTTCTGTCTATTTTTCCTGTGTAGAAATCAATCAGTTCTGGCCAATTTATTTACTCTTAATTGTTTAAAATCTTAATACTTTTTTTCTAAAATCTTCTTCTTAAATTCATATAGGATATCTTTCTCTATTACGTTTCTTTCCTTTTCAAGATAAATGGCTTGTAACTCATTTGCACTGAAACCCAAAACTGTAATAATGGCAATAGTTATGCTGGAATCAGAAGCCAGATTGGCATTTACAGAATCAGAATTGCTTCAAATATGAATGAAAACTCCACAGTGTATAAGTACACTAACTTTTAAAGCATATTATATTAAAAAAACCCTGAAAAGTTTCCAAGTCAAGCACTCAAAAGTTCAGAAATGCTAATTTATTCCTACTGCATGCACATTTTCCTGTAGCATTTATTACCTGATATGTGACAGTTTTTGTGGGGTTTTTTGTTTGTTTGTTTGTTTTTGTTTTTGTTTTTGTTTTTGTTTTTGTTTTTGTTTTGTGTTTGTTTTTTCCCAAGGCTTCTATCTTGTTCTATCTTGTTTAGGTTTTTCTGTTTTCTACATTCACTGTCCGTCCTTAAGTCTTATTTGAAGTATTTCACTGAACACAAAAAACATAAAATAACTTCTAAATATTTGCATAATGTTATTACTATACCTTGAGAATTCTTCATTTATAATACATCTACTTTCACATAACCCTACAGGATAAAGTTAAATTATTAACATTTTATGTTCCTTGAAAGATGCATTGGGTGACAAAACACTTTAAATCTCCTCAGCAGCAAGAGGAAATCCAACGAAATCAAGAGTAAATTATTCAGTGGTAACAAAAATCTGATTATAGGTTATCTGAAAGTAAGATGTGAAGCACTTAACATGTCTTTTTGTTTTTCCTTTTATTTTAGTTTTGAAAAAAAAAACCCTAATTACATGACTAAAAATTAACATTATCAGCACAGCTGAAAGACTACTTCCCCTGATGACCAGATGAAGTTTTACATTGCCTGGATAAAGGATGGATGGTATCTTCTCAGTCAATTACTGATTCCAGTCTTTCTTTTTTTCCCATGTGGGAATTTCTTTGAGGAAAATAAATAACAGAAGCAAAAAACCTTAGAAGCACGGATCTGCCTTCTAAAGATTCACAACATGGATTTACACCAGACATGAACAGTCAGTTGAAAGGAGTTCATCTGAAGTGATAGCTGGACATTAGTGTTTGTACCACTCAAAAACTAGTTCTCCAGAATTACTCTAAATTCCTTCAAATTTCTTAATGGAAAGAATCAGCAAGAGAAGTCAAGAGTCCAAAGGAAATGATGGACTTGAGTTTATCTTCACTCTAGAAATATGTAAATTTCAGGAGAGATAATTTCATGGTATGTCATAAATAAGTGTCTCAGAGAGAGAAAGAAAAGTGTGCAGACTCTTGATAATTTTCACCACGGCTCTTAATGGGACAGTATAAGACTGGAAAGATCTCTGCACATGCTGGAACAAAAGGGCATGACCAAAAGCCTTGCAAAGAACAGCTTTTACTTAAAAATATTGTAAAATCAAATATTCAATTTTTGGAAACTGTGAAGTCCTTGTCTCTGGAATAAAAAGCTTCATTCATTGGTTAAGGGAAATATATTTAGACGTGTCCTCTATTACATCAGTGTCTTATCTCTGTCTGAATCTAAATCACAGACATTTAGAGCAGATGATTGACATAACTGAAAGGAATAAAGGAGAAAGAACATTAACCACAATATTAAAAGAATGGTATATAGACTGTTTACACAAAGTAAATTTTCTCTGATCAGCTGGAAACCATGAAAATTGCCAAAAATTACTTTGTAAACCTATGAGACTCTCTCACAGCTGTTATCAGTTAAGATTTAGAACCAAGAAGAAGCCCAGAAGAAGACAAATATTTACGGGAGGAGGAGAAAAGGACACAAGGCACTATAAACTGTTGCTGTATGTTATTTAGTTTCATATTGTATTTCATTTTTATATTGGGTTTTAAAATGGTTTGTCTGTACCCCCGTGTTCTCCTGGAAAATGCAATATCCCGAAGTTTGTCCCTGCCCCTCCCCCAGCCCAACTCCCCAGTCCCCTTCCTGGAATGTAGTCCAACACCATTTCACTCCCAGCTTATCCCTGATTGTCCCCACCTTTAGCCCCTTCCCAGGATATAAGTCACAGAACATGTGGCCTGCCCTCTCTTGGTTCAGGCAGTGGGACAGGGCTCATGACTCAGGCTAGGTCTAGGGCAGCACCACAAAAAAAAAGACTGAACAAAGCCTTGGTTTCACTCCCTGGAGCAGGTGCAGACCTCCTTCCTCTGCCATCAACAGGGACTCGCTCTCTCGTGCTAAGGGAAAGGTTCTTGGCCGCTCCTGGGTTTTGGGACCCTGCGGAAACTCCTTCTAACTGTGGTTTGTCTCTCGAGCTAGCCAGGGCAAGAACGGAGCCGGGAGCTCCGTGAGAGAGACAAGCTACAATAAACCAGGCAACTTAACAAAAATAATTACTGGAAAACTAATGTAGAATAAGTCTTGGTGGTTTGGGAAGAAATAGGTGCAGTGTATTTCAAATACAAGAGAGATTTCTATCCTATCTTATGAGAATCTCTCAAAGAAAATGAAGCGGAACATTTAAAATGAAAATAGTTATATTGTGGGAACAAAATTAATATGGAAACACTCAAAACTCTCACAAGTAATCTTACCTAATATGTATGGTTTTATCAGGCAAGGTTCTGCCAGCATGGTTCTTGTAACCTCTGGTACTCAATGTACTAATGAAAAGGAGAAAGAAGCAGAAAATATGTTTGCAAATGGAAATTCCTAAATTTGAAAAAAAGGATCAAAATGGAACACTATTTGTTTAAAATAAGATGTAACTATATGTAGATAAGAACAAATAGCAATCACTAATTAGTAATGGTGTGAAGTAGATGGCTAGTTTTGTTTTTCTTTTTAAATAGGATCAGAGTTTGAAATCAATCGCTCAAATTCAACATGAATCAAGATATAGAATTAGATCATATTGCCATACATAAAATACAGTGTTATAGAAGAAGTTGTCTGGACAATCATCTTCCAAGAAATTTATGTAAAGTTCAGAGGACAATTTGCTATTTAAAGTCTATTCCAAAGTTTTTAATCTTTAGTTATCTCCATTTTAATGAAGGAAGTTTAAAAAAGCAGGATTCCCTGAGAAGAAATGGGAAAGTTATCAGAATGTCAGATGAGAATCCCACTCGCTTAGAGAATTTTTAAAGAATCATCCTTAGAGCAGTGTTGGGCAGATAAGTCATCTGCTGAAACCTATGATCTACTCCCTCATTTCATGATGCACCTTAGTTTTAACAAAGGCTTTCAGACTCCTTCATGTAGAAAAGAAGCTAATTTTCAAAATTCAACTAGGATATAGAATATGAGATTGTAGAGTTTTACATTCTCTTTTTTGTGTCTGCAAATTTATATAAAGATAAAATGAGAACATTTTCATAGTACCTGAAAACAAACCCAACAAAACCCACACACCACAAAAATATCTTCCAGAGAGGATCAGTATTCCATTTTCCTGTTTGCAGAAGGACTTATTCCCTAAATAGTAAAGTTCTGCAAAAAATCTAACTTATCACATGCAAGATGTTTTTTCTAGGGGAAAAAGATATATAACCTTAATGGTTGGGTATTGGTCTGACAGATCCTTGTAAACATGTCATTTTGAGAGCAATCACCTTGCTCCATTTGCATAATGCTCAGACTACGAGATTAATCTCTGAAGTAAGGATGAAAAAACTTAATAATATTGAGTGTCCAAAACTTGCAGACTAGAGGAATAAGAGAAAGAAAATTAGATGTCAATATTTGTTCATTAAATCATTATGAGAAATTTCTGTGGTACTCTTTCACAGTACCTGGTAGCTATTAAAAAGCCTTTTAATCAGATTTAAATATGGCATATTAAATAATTTATAGTGCTTTTTAAAAATACTTCTCTATGCTTCACTAAAGAGTTAAATAAAATAAAGGAAGATGTATGCAATTGTCTCTGTGATTCATTTGTCCTGTTACTCTGTCTGTGTGTAATTTGAATTTAAAAAGTTAGTTAAAAGATCATTTAAACAATACCAAATCTTATCTCATTGTTATTTTCACTGTTATTTTATGTAAAAAAATAGAATTCCCTAGGCAAATTTGCTAACCCCAGACATGATTTCTGAAGTACTTATTTCTCTAGGCAAACTGCAGAATGTTTTTGAACATTCTTTCACAGTACTGAAGTTTCTAAAGACAGAACTCAGTAATTTCTAATTGTACAAATCAGACAATAATATTTCCAAAACGTCAATCTCCATTTTTTAAGAGTTAAAACCTGCATATCTTGAAAGAACTGAGGTATTTATGTTACTGTAGCAGACCAAATGATACTTGTGAATTCTCTTTAATGATCTATTTAACGCAATGTGGTGTTGGTCTTGTTTCTATTTTCAAAATCAAGACTATTGGTTTTAATTATTCAGATAAATGAAACAATGTTGTGACTAATAACATAAACATTTCATTGATAATTTTTGGTCACTATCCAAAATTGGTTACAAAACTTATTCTTAACAACTATAGGGCTTTTTCAATTCATATAGAATTATCAGGCTTCCTTTCACTGAATGAAAAGACAGACTCAATACATTATGCCAGTAGATAAATTTTGCCAGTTCTACTTTCATTATATTTATGATTCTTTCAGTTCTCAAGACTTATTTCTTTCAGTTCTCAAGACTTTTTTTTTTTTTTGTGTGTGTGTGTGTGTGTGTGTGTGTGTGTGTGTGTGTGTGTCTGTGTTAGAGTAGTTCAGAGTCACAGATACAATTTTTCCCTCTGAACTGGGAAAACTCTGTCCTGTATAAAATAAAATTAATATTCCTAGTTCTTGTCAAAATAAACAGGAGGGATGTTCTGATACTTATCTTTTGAATTATTACTGATAAGACTAAGATTTGCAAAGTTTTTCCACATAAAAGCTTAACAAAATGTGTTTAAAATGGATTAGACAAAAGTAGTAATTTTTCAAAGCCAATGAATCTTGGGGACCAAAAAAAAGAAAGGAGTTTGCTCCTTATTATATAACACAAATCTTTGAGTCATTTTAACTTGCTGGACCATGAAATGGCACACTTTGGGCTTCTGTTGGAAGTCATTCTTTTCACAAAGAAGATGACTTCTTAAAGTGGTAATGACTGTGCTGCCACAGCTCAATGAGAATAAGCATCTTTGAAAGAGGTCTAAAGGTAAGGTGGTTCAAAATTAATTACACAGTTCATTCAAACCGTCCTAAATCTTCTTCAAGATTTCTACAATGAACTACAATCTTCAGCATTGTTTGTCTTCAGCCTCTCAAATACCAGGCATACCTTACAACCTGCTCACTCCGTTTCTAATTCTTCAAACTCTTGTCATACATGATGACATCTTTTTCTGAAGATTTTCCTATCTGGCCTTTTATTTTATACACTATGGCATTTCAATCCAAAATTTACCTGATGAGAGGTCAGGTTAACCCTGACCATGAGTCAGATGTTGTTCACCTGGTCTTTGGGAAATGCAAAAAAAAAAAAAATTGGAGAAAGTTGAGGAGTAAGAAAATTAGAGAAAAATTTACTGAAAACTTTGAGAGAATTTAAAAGAAAATATACATACTGAAAGTTAAGAAGCAGGGAATTTGGAGTTTCCATTGGAGTCTGAGACTCAATTTACATCAGGTTTTATCTTGTTTTCAAAGGCGATTTGGACAAAAAAATCTTTTAAGCACGCTGTTGTTTCTCAGCTCAGAGGGTACCATGAGCCACTGGAAAGTGCATAGCATTTTTGTAATTTCTCTATTCTGAATTTCTGATTTTTGGTCACAATATGAAATTAAATAATATTGAAAAAAATAAAGGGGAAATAATTTCTTCTATGTACTAAGTCTTTATGAAAGCCATTCCTATCATTATTCATCAGTGATAAGCATATCCTACCTGTCAAAACAGCACCTAAATGTTTCATTATTAATTTATATCCTGTGAATCGAGAATAGAAGGGTTTCAGATTATAGCTGTTAGCGTGGGCTATCCAGGGTTGTTTAGAAATACTCTAACTTAACAAGTTGGCATAGCTGATTCTTTATACATCTCTAAACATATATATATATATGGGGGAAATTAAAAACTCCTCTTTTGTATATCTAAGGAGACTCTTCTTTCTCTTCTCTCTCTCACTCTTTTCTTTTTTTTTTTTTTTTTTTTTTTTTTTTTTCCCTTAAATTTGCATGCTGTCTTTTTGAATTTTAAAGCGGTTTAGTAATGATAAAGCATATTTTAATTTCATGCAACTTAAGTCCTAAAGGGACTTCTGACTTAATTTGGATTTTTAGTTTATCACTCAAGAACTCAAAAAACAGTGCTATGGTCTACACAGTGGAGGGAACCTACATGCATAGGATAGAGCAATATTTTACACAGATATAATAAAATTAAGTGTAAGCTGTGTATTTCAGAAGAATAGCAACAGAGCAATATGGGAAACATGGAACATCACAGGAGAGTCCTGGAGGTTCACAATTCAGTAGTACCCAATAGATAGCAGTCACCAAGTTTATTTAGGGGTGCAATATGGGACACAAAAGTATTGATTAGGAGAGCTTTGGGTTTTGTTCAGCTCAAAGAAAGAAAGGCTAGAGGAGGATCTTACTGTTGTCTTCAGCTTCAGTGTATCGCTGCAAATAATACACAGAGAAGCTGGAAATAGCATTTTCTTGGCAATACATGATTTTGTCCTTAGCAAAATAAGGACAGTGTGTAAAACTGCAATGACTGATATCCCAGTTGGAAGTTCAAAAAACTAATTTACAATGGAGGTTCAAAAAAGTAACTTACAGTGTCTGTCAAACACCAGTACAGGTTACTGTACTGGGAGATCTGAAGAAACGTGAGCCACCTGACTGAACTAAAAAGCTATATCCAGCATCAAAGTCAACCTTATTCTGAGCAGTGGATCTGACTAGATGATTTAGGGGGATACCTTTCAATTTGATCTATTCTCTAATTCTAGTTTATAATACATACATCTTGTTTTCCACTTCCTGCATTCCTTAATTAAATTTTCTGAATACTACTCCCACATCTTTCTGCTTTCTCACAGAAACCTCAGACATGAAGCCAGAGCACTAACTGTATCAAAATGGTCAAATATCTTGGTTTGAGACAATTTAAAGGAGAACACTCTAGAATGAATTGCCTCTCTTCATAGGTTCAACCAACCCCCTTCCACCAATACGGAATGAATACAAGAAGTTGTAAGTGAAAAAAAATGACAGTTGACTAACAAATGAAATGGCGACAGTCAAGAAATAACAGCAAATAACCACCAGATACAAAGCTGCTGGGTTTGGCCCAAGGCAGTTTCTCTGAGATTAAAAAAAAAAAAAAAAAAGAAAAGCCTCTGCCTGCACTGTTTTGACTCTAGGGCAAGAAACCAAGACCCAAACCAAGTGGCCAGAGAGAGCTCTGCCTAAGGCAAAGATGAAAAACGAGTAAAGCAAAAATTCATGCAGCAAAAGAGCTCAAGCTGCCTGCCAGAGCAGGCTGTGATACTGTCCCCGACCTTGCCATTCTTTTTCCTGCTACGCTGCTGGTCTTTAAAGACACAGCAGCAATTTTTGGGTACAGATGTACATGGAATGCAATGACTTCTTGGGTTACCCCAGGAAACCAAAGTAGTACAAAACAGTAAACCTGTGTTTCCTGTACCTGAGAGGGGTGATCAGAAACAGCTGTGATTAGTGACTACAGGCAGACAGCAATCCAAGGCAAGATAGAGCTTGTCATCTGTTCTGATACTCTGCACAAAGTGAATTGCCTACAGTATTTCACGGACTGTAATATGCATGTAAAATTTACACATAACTTAAAAATTTTTCAAGGCTGTATTAGTGTCTTCTCTGGAAACAGGATGAAAAGAATGACAAAAAGCTAGAAAACGTTACTGTTTTTAGTTGTACAGAAGTAGAAAATCAATTACAAAATCATAAACTTAGCACAGCACAGCAATATGAATCTTGAAACAAAATTGAGGAAGTACTTCAGAACTGATAAGCATACTTTCTCATACAGATTTTATCCAGATATTTATTATTCAGATTATTATTCTGAATATACAGTTATATGCATATTTTGTACACTGTTCTACAACAATATAAAAATATTTATAACAAATACCCTATATCTTCCATAAAGAAGATTCTTCCATAAAGAATCATCACAACAGTGGAACCTGGAAATATTTCTGTTGAAAACTCAGCTTTGAAGCTACTGATTGAGTCAGATGTTATTTGTCTTTTTAGAATCTAATATGTATGTTCTGAGATTGGTTTAGCATATCAGGTTATATTAATGTAAGATTACTTGAGAAGTTGTGCATTTTCGAACCTCCTATGTGGAAAATTTTATGCATATTATTTGTAAGTGTGAAAGGCTCTGGAGCAGGGCTGCATTAGCAGATCCTGTTGCAAAGATATCCTCAATAATTTACAAACCAACAAGGGCTGAATTGGATAGAAGTTGTTTCTGGCATATTAAAATCTAAAATAAATGCAGAGAGCACCATCTTCTGGAGTCAATGAAGCATTGACACTTTTTACAGGGAAAGCAGAGCATTGCATTTCTGTTAAATAAATGTTTATATATGCAACAAGCTTAGCAAATTGTTCTGTGAGCAGAGTAAATAATGCAGCATGGTCTCAAATGGACTCCTGCTCTCTGTCTCACAGCAGAAAATCTTCTTGCCTTTGCCAGTTCCCTCTGTGTCACTGGGGCCCACCTTTCCCTGTGGTGTGATACACAGCTCTCTTCGCAGAAGCTCCTTCAAAGACGGGTTTATTTTCACTGGACAGTTGCTATTCACACTCTGGTTAATTCAGAGCTATGTGTGAACTCAACCAGCACACGTCCTGTTTGGCAAAATGTTGGCTGTTTCTTGGAGCAGTTAAAAGACTGAGAAAATTGCTGGAACTGTCCAACAAATTGAAAAGGTGCTGGGATTTTAACAAGAAATTGAGGCTGATGGAGTTTTATCAAGTTATTAGTCCAAAACCAGTTGGCATAAAGCAGGTAAGCTGTACCCAATTAAAAAGGAAAACTGATACACCAATTAGCAGTTTTGCAGAAAAGGACCTGGGGCCCTGGGAAAAAAGCTGACCATGGGCCAGCAACATATCCATGCAGCAAATGCAGCCAAAAGCATCCTGGCCTACTGTAGGAGCATTTCTGCCAGCAGGTTAATGGAGGAGATTCCTCCCCTCTGCTTAGGCCTGGTGAGACATATTTGCAATGCTATGTCTGGGCTCCCTTGCTCTGAACACCTTGTGGTTAGTGTACTGATTGGGACAGAATTACATTCCTTAATAGCAGTGTTAGGTTTACATCTGGGGTCAACACAATGTTGATAACACACAAGTGTTTCAGCTGTATTCAGCTGTTGCTGAGCGCTGCTTGCACAATAATGAGGCTTCTTCTGTTGCTCACTCTATCCTCTCCTCCCCCAGTAGATAGCTTGGGGGTGAGTAAAAGGTTGGAAGGGAACTCATCAGGACAGCACACTTGAACGGACCAAAGAGATATTCCATGCAATATCATTGCATTCAGCAATAAAACTGTGGGAGTGGGGGTAATTTTTTCAAGGTGCCATCGCTCAGAGACTGACTTGGCAACAGTATGCTGATAGAAGTTGGTGATTGCTTGTCTTTGTATAATTTTTACTTTTATTTCTGTTTCTTCACCTGCTAAACTGTCTTCATCTCAACTTACAAATTTTCTCCTCTTTGCCCTTTCAATTATTTCTTCCGTCCTGCTGGGGGTAGATGAATGAGGGAAGGAAAGTAAGCTTAGCTGTCAGCAAGGTTAAACTCCCTCAACTAGATAATCTGCAGAGGGGCCTTCTGGTGCCTCAGCTATTCTGTTTCTAAAATACCTACAAATGGAGCTGACTTGACACAGGATTCTTATCTACAGTACTATATTCCTTCCTGATTTGAAAAAAAATATTTTAAAGTGAAAATTGGTACTTGATGAATGTTCTTTATCTTGTCCATCATGTTTTACACCTATCAATTAATGACAAAGATGAACATTATTCCTTTGCACCAAATGTTGAAGACACCATATGAATAATCTCTTGCTTAATCTGTCTGTTTAATTTGCATTATTTTGTCTTTAACTCCACACTAGCAACAGCTCACAAAGTGCAGCATTTTCTACCACGACACCCAGGTACACAAGCACTTAAATTTTCTGTTTCTGTCTAAAATTCTTAAATTTTAAAAGGAGGAAATTTTTCAATCTAAAGTAGATTTAAATTTACAAAACAAGTAAGTTCTTGGACAGCTATTTTATAGCATAATTTTCTTCACTTTCTATCTTACAGGATAGTTGCATTTAACTAGATGACAGTGTTGTCACAGTGTTATTACTATGTCTTCTTGCCCTGTTGGGCTATGAACATGCAGTTGGCTACAAGTCAGTTTCAGATGTAACTTCTCCATTAGAGGTCAGCAGAAGACCATTTATCTATACAGGATCTGACTGATTCCCATTTCCTCTTGAAATCTGAGGTCGTTAAGCCATTAAGCAGACACAAGAAAAAAATGAATTTGACTTTATGGGTCGGAAAAAGCTAAGGCTCAAAGTTCACAATAGCTATTGCCTGTTCCATGTGGAATAATTTCATTGTCGAATCATTGTAGGTAAATTTAGATCACTTAAAAATGGGAAATGTGAACAATTATGCCATGAAAATTAATGGCACCATGAACAGAGAGATTCATGTAGAGTAGGCATACCTAATAAGATCTTTCTTATGCAGACAATCTGCAATGAAAGCTCACAATTTTGTTGTCTCTCCTCACATTTTCTGTACCACTGAAAAGACAACTGTACTTAAGAGACCACCTGGATCAGAAGATTCCTCTTCCAGGTTTTTTTTGGGGTATTTTAAATTATCTTTGTATAAAGAGAGCATTACACTTCAATTTCTATGGAAGAATGTCTATAATGCCAAGGTTCCTCCAAGTCTGAAGTTTGTAATGACTTCAGTCACTAAGATTGGACACTTCATAGGTGTCCAATAAGCAAACATTTATGAGTAAGAGTTATTTTTTTAATTTAGCTGCTGTCATAGGAACTAGTATGTTTTCATTCCCAAACTTAAGCTTAGTCACTGTTTTGGTTAGAACTGAGAAATACTTCCAGATCTGTTCTGAAAAGGATTTGTGAAGAAATGGTGCACCAAGTTACGTCAAGTATACATCAAGTTATTATAAATACTGAGCTGTTTACTCACAGTAAACTGCTGTCCCAAAGGCCACACTACCATGAACTCACCTACAATCAAGACTGAAATAAGTTCTGTCTAATGAGCTCAGGAATGCACACAGCGAAGCAGTTCTTAAAACACACAAAAAAACCCTAAGAATATCTGAAAAATATGCCATTTGAGCAAAAAATGACTATGCTGAAAAATAAATAATAAACTGAAATATGATGATATAGACAAAAAAAAAAATTCTCCTTGCTTCATTTTTTTTTTTTTTTCCTCACTTACCTCATGGATTTTTGTAAACAAAAGTAAGCTTATCTATAGACAGAACTCCTACATGAAATTTTCACAGTAAGAGATTCTCTACCTGTTGTAGTGCATTAATTTGGTTTATATTGTATTTCATTTTATATTGGGTTTTGTAATGGTTTCTTCTATACCACCTTCTATACCACCCTGGAAAATGTATCACAAGGTTTGTCCCTGCTGCTTCTCCCCACCCATCCACCCACACTGGAATGTAACCCAACTCTGTTCCACTCCCACCTTGTCCCTGATTGGGTAGTGGCTTGTCCCTGCCTCTAGGCCCTGACCCCTGGATAAAAGCCATGGGATGAGGTGAGGGGCTCTCTGGCTCTTGGGACTGAGACAAGGACCTGACTGAGCTCTGGACTCTGCGGGGGCAGGACCCTAGAATAAAGCCATAATTTCCCCCCGGACCAAGGGCAGACTCTTTCCTTTTGCCACCGACGGACATCTGCTCTCTCTAAAGAAAAAGGTTTGCAGCCTCCCTGGGATCTTTTGGGACCCTGAAAGGAAAATTCCTTCTGGCATAGTTTCTCTCTCAAGCTAGCCAAGGCAAAAACGGAGCACAGGCTCCGAGGGAGAGAGAGAGCCACTTCATCTACCAAAGTTTATTTTCGAAGAATATTAAGCGAGGGTTCTCTAGTAAAAATAATCTAGAATGGAATTTCTGAGTCTGAGGGGGGGGAAAAAAAAAAAAGTCTTTTGAAGATTATCAGACAGCTTCAAGTAGTTGAGGCCATAATTACTAGAAAAAGAGTAATACCCAGGCAATTCTAAAAGAGATTTTATCATTTCTGGAAAATAAATTTCAAGGTAATTCTCCTTTCCTCCTTTAATACATTCTAATATAAAAATTATCATCTTCACATGAAATGTTGCATACCAGCTTTTGGTGAGTTATTTCTTCCCTTGCTTAAGCACAGTAGGCAGATTCCTTCTGTCTATTCATGCATAAAAACATATTGTATAAATATTGATGATAAATTGATAAAAAATAAGCTAATTGATCAATAAATTTGTGATAAAATTGCACTTCCTGTGACTACTAAAACCTCTTCCTGAGCTCTCTTTTCAAGATTGAGCCAATATGCATAAAACTGGAAAGATAAAAAAACTTTTCCACAGAAAGCAACTTCAGTTGTACCCTAAATGTTAGTATACTCTGAGATTTCATAAATGCAAAGCCAAAGAAAAGATAAAGATCTGCACAGCTTGGAAATGTGACTTATCATAGAACTGTAGGACAAAAACCAAAACAAAACACAAACAAACAAACAAAACCCCACACCAACAAAAACAACTAAAAAACCCCACCTACAAAACAAGAAAAACCAAAAATATCTGTATGTTGTGGGAGAGGAAAGTATGACTGCCTTACCTTGTTTCAGAATACTGAAAGCAGTTCCCTTCCCTGGACCACTTAAAGAACACCTAAAGGCATATGCACAGGATGCCTTAATGTATTTTCTAAACAGAAGAAGATGAAAATATAGTAAACTATAAAATTTTCTGAAATAATGTAATGTAGGTGATATTTTCTTCTCTTTCTCTAAAGGACATCACACTTCACCACACCAATGGACCAGTGGACAAGTTTCACTGGATCTTTACATGATTATAGTGATGGGACTCAGTGTGGGAGTTCTTTTGAGAGACCCAGATGACTGTCAATGGCAAAAAAGAAAGAATGTCTGCTCTTTCCGGGGGAGAATTAAGGTTTTATTTGGGTTCCAGCCCCTTGGCAAGTCCGGAGCCAGCAGATAGCTCCTTCCTTGTCCCCATTTATAGGCAAAAAGACCACCCCTTGCTCTCCCAGGGCTTTTATCCAGGGGGGAAGGGCCTAGAGGCAGGAACAAGCCACAACCCAATCAGGGATAAGGTGGGAGTGGAACAGAGTTGGGTTACATTCCAGTGTGGGGGATGGGCACTGCCAAGCAGGGACAAACCACGTGGTGCAGTTTCCAAGGGGAACAGGGGAAAACATTACAAACCTAATGAAACATAATATAAACCAAATTAACACACTGTAACATTTCCATCTTTCTTATTAAATTGCGAAGGAGGAAGGCTCAGTCCGAGGGAGATGTTCAGAGTTCGGACCTTGAGTACCTTTAAAGTTGAAAAGAAAAATGACATCTAGTGCAGACAAACTATTCAGAAGAATACTGTTAAGAGAAAATGATAATTAGAAGGAGAGGGTTCGGCGCTTTCTCCTCCTCCAGGCAGCACTGGCCACTTGTGGGCCGTCTGCTGCAGGTGGTTTTGCACTTTTAGGGATGAGAGGTTTCATCCACTCGGCTGGCACCCACTTGGGACCTGAGGGAGTGGACACATAGGTGTACCTATGACCCCAGGCAATCAGATCATGAGGACCCTCTGTTTCCTTGGTTGCTGGATCCTTTACCATTACCGGTGGCTTTGCTTTCAGCTGCCGGTGGCAGTTCTCTCTGAAATGGCGCACAATTGGTGGGTTAAGATTTTCAAATGTGCAATTTAAAAAGTTCAGAGTGAACAAGGCTTTGGACGACTGGATTTGGGGTGTTTCTAATTTTAGAGACTGATGTTGTTGGTTGAGGACACTTTTGAGATTCTGGTGGGTCCTTTCCACGATGGCCTGACCTGTTGGGGAGTAGGGGATGCCTGTTTTGTGCTCTACTCCCCATTGCTGCAGGAAGCTTCTGAACTCCTTGGATGTGTACGTGGGTCCATTATCAGTTTTTATTGATTTGGGGATGCCCAGGAAGGAGAAAGCCTGTATTAGGTGTTTCATGGCATCACTAGACTTCTCCCCTGTGTGGGCAGAGATACAGACAGCTCCAGAAAAGGTGTCCACAGATACATGGACATACCTTTTCCTACCAAAGGACGTGATGTGTGTCACGTCTGTCTGCCATACCTCACAGCTGTTCAATCCCCTGGGGTCTGCTCCTGTACTTAGGGCTGGGAGTGTGTGTTGCTGGCACAAGGGACACATTGACACAATTGCCCAAGCCTGTTCCCAAATTAGGTGGAACTGGGGGACTGGGCCTGGTGCATTCTGGTAAAAAAGCTGATAGCTGATTTTGGCTTGTCCAAAGATGTTTGGGAGTGGGGCCATTTCCACAGGTGCAGCAAGAGCATCAGCCCTTCTGCTGCCCTGGGCTATGAACCCTGGTAAATCGGTGTGTGATCTGATGTGCATCACATAAAATTGTTGCTCTCGGTGGGAGATCAGATTTACTAGTTTTGAGAGCAAGTTGAAAAGTGAAGCATTGGAGACCTCACTCAGTACAGCTTGTTCAGCTCTGGATACTACACCTCCTACATAGGCCGAATCTGTGATTGATCAAATTGAATGGTTCAGGAAACTTTTCAAAAGCTCTAACAGCTGCAGCCAACTCAGCTACCTGAGGTGATCCTTCCACCTCGACAATATCTTTTTCCCACTGCTGAGTTTGAGAATCTTTCCACATTATTACTGACTTATGAGAGGCTCCGGATGCATCTGTAAAAATGGTTAGAACTTTTAAGGGCCTCCTGCTCTGAACAGTTTTTAATGACAATTTGAATGAATTTGTTCTCTAAATAATTTGTGAGCAGGCTGATGAATTGAAATTTGACCTGTGTAGCTTTCCAAAGCAAGCTGCAAAGCTTCATTTTCATGAATCAGATGCTCCAACATTGCTTTTGTGATTTGGCCTGAGTTTGTCTCAGTTGGGATGTGAATACACTCAAAATGTGAATACACTCAAAATCACTTCCTGCCATCTCCCTGATCTGGGTCCTGTCTTTCCGAATCAATTCTGCTACCAGTTCCTGTGGCCTGGTCATTCTTTTGGACCAGTGGTGACTGAGGAAAACCCACTCTATGATTAAGAGGGGATCCCTACAGTGTTTGTCCTTTGTTGATTTTTCCAATACTCAGAAGACTGAAAAAGACCCATGACACTTGTTTTTGCATAATGAGCACAGAAAACATTTTCAAACTCAAAGGTCAGATTTCATTAGAATACAAACCAGATTATTCAGCTTTTTAGTTAAACCTAAAGTAAGTAGACTAGATAATGGTCCACGCAGGATCTTGTTGTTGAAAAAAAGTGAAAACACCATATACACTTGAGAAAATCCCAAACCATCATCAGCTTATTCAAAGCATTAGTAAATTAACAAAACCACAGCAGTTATGACTGGTCCAATAACACTATTATTCCCAGTCCAGCTGCCACAGTAAATCCTCATTAATAATATGTTGGAGTCTAGGGCACATGGAAAATCCCTCAAACTGCTCTGGGGGATCAGAGACCCTGGCTGGGACCCCAGGAAAGCATTGCCTTTGACCTTAGTCCATGGGAAAAACTTCCAACACTTAGACATGAATTAAAAGCATCAAAGATTTGAAATAAATAGTAGTTTAGTCCATCACAGGGTGAAAATTTGTAGTTTTGTGGTTTTAGTACGGAGATAGATGACAGCAAGATGGAGGATTTTGGATGATGTCTCTTCTTCTTCTTCTTCTTCTTCTTCTTCTTCTTCTTCTTCTTCTTCTTCTTCTTCTTTTCCATTTTCTGCTGTGATGGTGGCACAATGACATTGGTAGAATGGGTTTGATGCAGAAATTGAATGTTTAAAATAAGTAGTGATTATTGGCACAAAACTGTAAATATAGTACTTTTAAAGAGTTAATTGTACTAGAAATCTTTAAAAGACCTTGGAGTTCTCTGGCTGGTGTTCTCGTCAGCTGTGTTTTCTGGTGCGCTAAGCTGGGTGTTAGTGACATGCAGACCTTGAGATAAGAACTGAATGAACATCTCTAAAGACCAAAAAGCTGCAAGTTCCATTCCTCTTTGAACCCTGGCACCAGACTTTGTGTGGGAGAAAACTCTTGACTCTCACAATAATATCCTCTTTAAAAACACCAGACAAGAACAATTGCTAATACTGATCTCTTATTGTTGGTACTAAGATCACCTTTGCTATGACCTCTGGATCCTCCTGTGAGCAGCTTCAGTCTTCCTCAAACAACAGCCCTGAGGGGGGAGCAGAGGAGGTCACACTCAAAGTCTTTGTCTGAGAGGGTTCATGACTAGGGTTTCAGCCTCCTGTTGTCTGGCAGAGTGTCAGTGATTTCTTCCTGCTTAGCCTTGAGCTTGTTCGAGTTTATATGTGCATTTTTCCTCAATACAGCCCACACCACTGCTGGTACTGTGCAGACCCAGCTCACACTGGGGGGGTGAGAGTCACCCAACCCCAGCAGCTGGGGTGGCCAGCACCAGCCAGACCAGGGCCAGATTCTGGCCCCTCAGCTCCAAGACACAGGCCTTCTGCTAATGACAACAAAATCATATTCATGTAGATCCCATGCTGACATTCTGCTCATGAGGGGCACCACTCCAACCACAAACACAGTCCCAGTGATGCCTTACCTTGGGATGAGCCCTGCTCTCAGATGCTCGATCTTACTATTACAGGTTTGTGAGGGCCTCTCATGTCATGTTTTGCTTAAGTGTACTTCTGCCAGTTATTCTGAGTGTTTAGCATTTCAATGGCTCTTGAAGACTTCAGAGCTAAATCCTGAGGATTTAACTTTAGAGTAAAATGGAAGCCTGTTGCAAAGGAAATACAACTGAACCATAAAACACAGATCTCCCCAGGAAAAAAGCCAACAAACCACACAACAAAACATAGAGAGAGACTTGTGTAAACATATTAGATAGTCACATTTTCACGCCTTCTCAGGGAAAAAATAACAGTTTTACAGACTCACAGACAAGTAAGTTCTCTATTGGAGGCAAAAAGGGAAGCCTATGATTACTTGCCATCTTTTTAATGTCAGCAGGTTATTTCCAGTGAAGAAAAAAAAAAAAAAATTACAACATAAATTTATCTTCTGAGAAAAATAATTGCAACTAACAGAAAAACATAGGAAAAAATGAAGGCAAAACTGTAGCCTGATTAATGCAGACTAAAATCCGTGGTGGAAAGCATCAGGTGTTTCATGAGGCAAATACAAGGTTGTAATTGCTGTGTTTGTGAAATCATAGATGAAAGAGAATTGCTTTACACATCCATTTAATTTATTTTTTGAAACATGAAATATTTGTTTAGTATTGTTCTGTGGTAGATTACATTCTATCATCCTCCCATATTTCTAGTCTTAGTGTGACTCAGATATATTTCACTTGAATGCTGCTAAAATAATTGTAATTAAAAAAAAAAAAAAAACAAAAAAAAAAAACAAAAAAAAAAACAAAAAAACTCCAAACCCACCCTATTCCCTCCATATTGTTTCCACTGTAACTCATTGCATTGGATTGGGCTGGGGGGGGAGGAGAAGGGGAAATACGGCAAACAAACTATCAAAATCAGATCAAGAATAAAGGTAAACATCTAAAATAATTTTATATATTTACCAGAAAACCTGGTATTTTTGAAAAGCCCATAAAAATTTATGAGGACAGTGCTCCCTTTTCAGCACTCACAGAAAATAAAAGCAGTATGCATGCATGTACTAACATCAGTGATTAGACAGATTACTATCTGACAAGTGCTATTTTTTGACACAACAATAAGTTGCTTTATAACTGCTGCCATCATCTCTTTTCTATTTCTTCTCCATGACCTTTCCCCATGGTTAAATAAACACAATGGCATCCCAAAGAGTAAATTGTAAATTGCAAACACCAATATTTATCAATTGTTTTGGGATTCAAACTGTGTAAAACAACATTACTACACAACTATGAAATTTTAGCCTCAATTAAAAAATAAAATAAAAAGAGAAGTTTCTCATACTAATATAAAAAGGTAGCACTGGTCTGATACTACTCAGTAGTACTACCAAGTAATTACAGCAAAAGCACAACATGTTAAATAATCATTGTGCATATTAGCCCAAGTTATACCAGTCTGTCTGCTTGTATTCATCTCTCACAGAAAATAGCCCAAATGCTACCTGTTTTATGAGGTTGAATATACACTACTGTGACAGAAGAATTCTTAATCAATTTACAGAATGTTTCTCACTAATTATATTATGGAGAGCACCATCATCCTATTTCTGTTCTACTGGCAGGAGGATAAGTTTCAGACAAGCCTGTCTGGAAGAATTATTTTGCTAGTTACACTGTGCTTGCTGTAGCCTGAAAAAAACAAAAACAAAAATGAAAACAAAAACAAAAACACCAAAACAAAAAACCACCAAAAAAACCCCACCAAAACCCCCAAAAAACCAACCAACCAACCAACCAACCAACCAACCAACCAACCAACCAAGAAAAAAAACCAAACAAACAAAAAAACAAACAAACAAACAAAACAAAAAAAAACACAAAAACCCCAACAAAATGAAACCACAAAAAAAAAAAATCCCACCTGACCTTTTCTACAGTTTTGTGTTTGTTTTAAAACATTGTTAATTTCAAGGCCATAGACAGGCAAAATTTCCAAGGACGCTGAGATGTACTCTTCTGTTCTAATACAGCAACAACTGATTTAATCCTCTGAAAATTGTTTTTAAAAATCAATTTTTTAGACCTATACTATCCACATCACGCAAACTGCAACACAGAAAACAAACCATAACAGTACATGAGAGCTAGATCCTAGCTATCCAGCTACATTCAGTAGAGCCTTTCACCAGTGGTGCTGCAGGATTTGGCCTGACATTAATATCTGACTGGTTTATGTTTACTTGTTTCCAATGAATCCCTACTCTCCATCATGTATGTAGCTGTTTCTTCGGAATTCTAACCCTTAACTACAAGGGCAGCAGCAGTCTGATGAACATTATCTCTTGTGTTGGCTTCTTGTTGTGTGGTTTGTTCTTTCAAGAAGAGTGACCCCAGACAAGGTAGATGTGTAAAGAGGGCGGTGATATTCCTGGGGTTCATGAATAAATACCAAAGGAGACGTTTCCACATTGCCAGTTACAGCAAGCAGTCATTGCACAGGCAGCCAGACTGCAGTTCATGCAAAGACATAGGCTGCTGTGGGGACAGGAAAAACAAATAAAGAGAGGATATTGTAGAATTTACAGTAACCCAGACACATGTTGTGCAGACTGAAATTAGGCCTAAAAGCACAGTCCACCTTGTAGTGATCCATGAATAGGCAGGGAGCTGTATACATAGATAAATCTTTTGTTTGTTCTAATATGTTACATAATCATCCTACTAGAAATTGCAAATATGGCAAATTTAAAACTAAAAAATTGCAGGGTTTGTGTCTCAAAGTATTTTGAGGCTCCGTTGAAAAACTTAATACTACAGAAATCTCTAGAATGATTGATTTTTAAGTTCTGGCTAACTCCTTATTTCTGTTAAACTTAACACTATATAGTACATAAAGCTACACTGAAATGAATAGGTATCATCATTCACCCACAGCTGTCTCATATTCCTCCTTCCTTTGCCCAGGAATATACCCAGATGATAGCATTCTGTGCCATGCCTGCAGGGAGATGGGCTGGTTCAGCCTCAAGAAGAGATGACTGAGAGGAGGCCTCCATCAAGTGTACAAGCGTCTGAAGGGAGAGTGTCAAAAGGATGGAGTCAGGCCCTCCTCAGAGAGCCAAGCAATAGGAAAAGAGGCAATGGGCAGAAACTGATGCATGGGAAGTTCCTCCTGAACGAGGAAGAGCTGCTTTACTATGCGGGTGACCAAGCACTGGAGCAGATTGCCCAGAGAGGTTGCAGAGTCTCTCTCACTGGAGATGTTCAGGAACCATCAGGACACAGTCCTGTGCCATGTGCTCTAGGATGACTCCACTTGAGCGGGGAGGTTGGACCAGACGGCCCATTGTGGTCCCTTCCAACTTGACCCACTCTGTGATTCTGCGATTCTGTGACTTAGGTGTCTAAGTCTTAACTGCTCCCTTGTCCACACAACTTATTTTTTCCTTAGATATTTCTGAACAAATTTATCAAAATTCCCACCTTTTTCCTTCCTGTTATACATACAAAATATGCAGATTACATAACTCTTTCAGAATTTTATTTCTAACTGTTCAATGCAAAGCTAAAACTAATCCATGCCTCTAAAATGAAATGACCTTTCAACTTCCCCAGCCTTCACAAAGAGCTCAAAACCAGCAGAAATCCATATTGACTGCAGGAGAAGGAAGGATTTGAATCTTTGTGAAAGAGTTTAAGAAAGCCAAACACATCTGGTGGGACAGGAAGGAACAGAGATATGGGGTATGGGAGAGACAGAAAACACAGGGCTGGGCATTTATAATGCAAGTCAGCCTGTCCTTTCTATTAAGGACTGATTTTTTTCATGGCCTTATCTACTAACTATTCAAGACATCAATACAGGCTACTAGAAAATAGCTCCAAATATAGCATGTCACCATCTAAACTAGCAGGTAGAGGATCTGGAAATTAGTCTTCACATTACTCTCCTTTATTACACACTCTGCATTACTCATCTAAGTGGTGAGTATCAATGCACATTTAGTCATTGGAGACAGAATATTTTTATTTGATTTTCACAGTTGAGTGCATCTGTACTTCAGAATGTATCCTTTTATTTAGGTAAATCATAGGCAACTCCTCCTCAGAACAGAATACCACCACAGTGCTCTAACCAGAGCAAGCCAAAATTCAAAGAACATTTCTGTTTGCTTAACCTATGCACTTTAACAATTAAGGTTACTATTAATCACCAGCTATCTATGAAATGTACAATCAACATTTAAGTTGATGGTTGAGAAGCACAAAAGGCAAGAACTCTCAAGGCTGAGAACGTTCCTGAGCTACCCTTGTGCCTTAAAAAGCTGTCTCAGTATACACTGAAAACAGAATAAAGGCTGAAGTTTTGATTTGCATGTTGATTTTGATAGGTGTATATGCTTTAAAACTTTGTATTTTATGTATAAAAATCACAAAAGCACTAGTACTATCATGCAACAAACTAAAGCCATGATTTATGTGACTTTTATACTAAAAGAATAACAGAAAAATCTGATATTAATAATTTTCAGTGTATTGGAATTTTAAAAATATCCAGTTGTTTTATGATAACCAAACACTGATTTTTTTAATGCACTGATTACAAGATGATTTCTATACATGCTTTAAATATATTTTGCAGGAGTTTGTAATTTGATCTTAGATAAGAATAGATCAAAAGAAAGGATAGGAATCCTTCATGATGTGATATGCCTGTATTTTTTCTTCACAGTCCACAATAGAACAGTAACCCTCAGACAGGGTAAGATGTTTTTCTTTCTTTCTGTTTCAGGTTCTTAGCTCTGCAATAAGTGCATGTTTTTCCTTTGTTTCAGATATATTTAATGCTATCTCTCAATCAGTGCTGCTATTAAAACTTTAATAACCAATTATTCCTCTTTTACAAATTACGAAATTGTAATAATTTATTAAATAAATAGATAACATTATACTGAGCAAGCAGTCTAACACAGCTCCAAATTCTGAATTGACAGAGATGCTTTTTATATGAAGAAATCATTTAAGGTCAACAATATTTCTTCACCTTTTAGCTCAAATGAGATATTGCATGCTTAGGAGTACAGAACAGTCTCTGCCTTCTGGATTTAAAAGGCAACAGTAGCTGATCTTTTCCCAATATTTCTGTTTTGATAGTTCTCCATTAATTTTAAGAACTTTCTTCTTATTGCAAAATCTACATTGCTCTGTTTCTACACCCACTTGTAGAATCTATCTTATTTTGGGCATTTTCCTTTTGAACATTACCTAAACACAAATAATATTATTATCTTGGCTGAAGACAGAGAAGAAATTGCTATTAGTACAGAAACTTCTTTACCTTAGAATTGTTTTTTTTCTCCAAGGACTCCGAGTGTTAGAAATGGTGCTTGGTTTTTGTGGATTAGAGGGCTTTTTTTTGTTGGTGGTGGTAGTTGGTTGAGTGTGTTTTTGTTTGTTTGTTTGTTTAATTTAGTTTTATTTTTTTGAGTAGTCAATTATAAAGCCACAAGGTAAAGGACTATAGTTTATCTTTTCTTATTTTCGGTTGCTATTCTGAGCCAATTGTCCAGTCTTCTTTTACAGTTAGTGTGTCAAAACCACATCTCTAGGACATGTTTCAACATATTTCATTTGCTTCTTTACTCCATGATGCAATCAATCACACTGAGGAAATACCTTACATTTCCATGACTGTAGGAACAAATACATGTGATTAATTCAGGTATGTGTATTTTTTCCTCTGGGAACTCCATTCTTTGCTTAAAACACTTTAAGGTGCTCACCAAGAACAGCTAAGCATGTGTTGCTTCATAACTTCTATACTGAAATATAAAATGTATAGGCCTTAAAGAATCCAGTGTTTCACCACCTCTTTGGTAAGTGCCGGAAGGGCAGTCAGAACATTTTGCCTTATGTGCCTTTCTCGCTCTCTCTCTCACAAAAATCCATGGGTTTATTTCTGTCATAATTGCAAATATGAAGCTTGCTGTAAAATAATACTGTTTTTAAAGCTTTACTAAAAATTCTTTGCAGGCATAGTGATAGATTTGCTGCTAACAAGCAAATGAGCATCACAGGAAAAAACAAAAATAGTGTAGTGAGCACTGCAAGGAAAAAAAAAACAAAACCAAAAAACCTTGCATGTTTTTATGCTGCTTCCCTGCTCCCCGTACAGTACATAAATCTACATTACTATTTAGTGCCCTGTAGTGCTGAATATTGTAGGTTGATGGAACATAATGTTGAAAAATTGTCAGACAAATTTGAACTAAATGTTTCTATGACCTTTCAGTGACATGACACCACCAGATGGTGAAAAATTTGCATGCAAGCTGAAAGACTTTGTAAAAGTTACTCAAATGTGACACATAAATTCACATGACACAGTTTTATATTTAAATCTGTCATTGCCTTTAAAGAATTCTTCATTGTCTTTCATGTTAAAACAAACCCCAAAACACATAAGCATAGAACAATAAAACCCCTAACCAACTTTTGTTAGAAGGTCTGAATAATAACTAAAAAATCCATTTGAAAACTATTTCAGACTCAGAATCCTACATTTTTTATTCTTGTTTAATTATAGTTTGCATTATATTAGAGCAAGATTTTTTTTTCCTATCTTAAAAGACAGAGGGCATTTGTTTGTTTTTATTTAGAAAGCTAGTATACCACTTTTAATTTAAATGAACAAAATAATGAATTGCAAATGGAGAGAACTTAGTGAAGCATGAGACCATTTAGCAAAATATTTGTACATGCCACACATTCTTCCTGAAAAGGTTGAGTGTAAATGTGACATTTTGAAATGTGTGAGTAGTGAAAACAAAATAAATCATAAGTAATTTATCACTTAGTAATGAAATTTAATGTTTGTCTTCATTCTCATTCTGATTTTAAAAAGTCTTGTCTCTGTAATTAAATGCTTTGAGTCAGACTATCCTACTTTTTCCAGAAAATTATCATTTTTCTTGATTACACCTGACCTGGATAGGGATCTGTTCTTCTATAATAAAAATATATTTTAATAAAATAATAACCCAGCTTCAGTCATTGTTATATCATAGTATTTTTATTTAATTCCACAGCACTTGGTCAATTTAAATCTTTTGCACTAGGTTTATACTTTTGAGCCATTTTAGGTAACCAGACAAAAAACCTGTGGTCTCCAGATTCACAGTCCCAAACGAAACTTTTCTCCTGCTTGGGCTTTTGCTTTGGAGCATTGATTAAATCAGAACAAAAGTGAATACATTCTGTATACTAGTGGAATAGACTATATGTTCACTAATGCAGGGTTTTTTTGTTTTTATGTTGTTTGAAGTTTCCTAACTTGTATTCATTTCATTTACGCATCCATATTACCTGCACAAATGTCTTACAGATTATACTTTAATAATATTTAAGGCATCTTGTATTTTTTTTACAGAAATCAATTTACAATTTTGTACAGAAATATTTTCCCTATCCACATTGTCCGACCCCCTCCCAAAATAGAAAAAAAAAAGGAAAATCAAAAGCATATCATCACATGATCAGGAAATTGAAGGTTGTATGCACATACTGGATCAACAAGACAATATTATGTCTGTATAAACAAAATTAATCTTAACTCCAGTTTTGTTGCCCAGAAACTGTTCCCTGTTAACTCAGTTAGGAAATTTGCATACATGTGTGCATATATGCATGTTCTTGATTAAACATGTTGTTAAATATGATATCTTCTTCAGGGCATGCATTTTGCAAAGGTTTGTCTCACAGATCCTTCTGAAAGGAACAGCAATTTTAATGTTTCAGCAAACTGCCTCTTCATCAAAGGTGGTGGTGTGGAAAAAACCCAGAATGCAACTCAGATGGGGTGAGGACAACAGTGTGTTTGTTACTGCAGCTATAGGACAGAACACAGAGCAGCAGCAATGTGTCACACTGCTGATGTGAATTCTGCCCATATGGGTCAGAGTTTATACACATCTTTAGGTTGTACAATCCATTCTGCACCAATACTGTATCAGACAAGCAGGACGTGGTCAAAAACAACAGGACTGAAATCCTCCTGAGAGATAAAGAGTATAGATTACAGACTGACAGGAATAATCAGCCTCTTTCTTAAGAAAGTTGTGCTGGTCTTGGTGGCAAGATCATTAGCTGAAAATGTTTCTTAACTAGTGAGATCTGCAAAGACCCCAAGAGAGACCTTCACTCCCTTGCTTCCACAAAGGAAAAGTGTATCAGAGAAGAGCAGAATAGTTTGAGCTGGAAGGGGCCTTAAACGCAGAAACACTGCACTACTAATCTTTCCACCAGTAAGCAAGATCATTGCTTCATAGTTTTGGCTGGTGTCAGGCATTTAAAATAAATGCACCCTGTGGTCAAGCTTACTTTCCTAAGGAAAGAATGTGCCTTCCATGAAGGTATTGCTCATCAGCCAAGGGGAATGCATTTCTATTTGGTCAAGTGGAAATCATACAAAACCATCACAGAGGTTTTAGAAAGAGAAAACCCAAAAGTATAGGAGAATCCTATGCATTTCCCTCAGACAATATAACAGATTTCACATTAATGTTTGAGCACTTAAATAACCAGAATTTCTGCTCAGAATGGAAATAAGTTATTGACTGTTGGGTTATTCTGGTATGGATAATTTCTTAATGGCAATTCTCTCACTGGGAAGAAAGTTTACTTCTATAGTTTTTATGGGACAGTCTTTTCATTTCAGTTGGAGTGCCAGTCTGAACCTACCGATTGACTCCAACAATCAGTAATAGCAGGCTGAGGTCCCTTCTGCTATAGTTGCAAGGCATACTTTTTGAACCTGCCTTTTGCAACACAACAACATCCCTCACCTCCACTGAACATGCCTTTTCCTTCTGATCTCTGAGCTACAAACAGCATCAAAGGAAGGTGGTTAGATGCTCCAAAACCTGTACGTAGACAGTTTTGGTGCAGTGGTCAATAATCCCTAAGTCAGCCTTTAGTTCTTTACCCAGTTTGACACATGGCATTTCCTGTCAATGTCCTTTTCAGAAGCTGCTCAATAGTACGTTGTGTTATACCATGCCGGCATGGCAATTCTCTCTGTGCATTTTTATAGAATTTCCTTTGGCATCATTAATATTAAAATCCCAAGGAATGGTTAAAAAGTTTTAAAAAAATTAGAATTATAGTTCAAGCAGTATAGTTCTTAAAATCAACCTCTAAAAATAAGCTTTCAAATATAAAAGACAAAGATTTTTCCAAACTGATAAGGCTCAGAAAAGTTGATTTTTATGTAGACTGTCAGAGCTCACATAGGTGAGGGAGAGGCTGTTGCAGCACACAGGAGAACACACAAACTGCTATGACAGCCTAACAGTAGGTGTCCTACTGTCCTTCTGAGCATATATGTACTTACATTTGATATGAACTATCTTTGTAATTGGGTACGTAGTACTCCTCAAGAAGCCAGGTCTGCAAATAAAATAATACCTTCAGCATAAAAGTACAAGACTATTTCACATATACATGGAAGGATTTCCAATTCAATTATTAGGTTTTTTTTTTAAAAAAAAACAAACATATTCTTCTTGTTTTTAATTCTTATTAAGACATTTGCCGAACTAAATATAAAGAGGCAAGAAAAAATCCTACATGAGAGGAATGTGCAAAAGAAGCAAAATGAAAAAAACCCATTGAGTAATGGTGTCAAGGGGCATAGTAAAACACAAGGATGAGATAAAAATATACATTTGTATCAAGCACTGGGAAGAAATAAGCTGTTGCTACTGAGCTATTGAGCAGTTTGAGAATATCCAAACTTGGAAGCAAAGCGATTCCATTGGTCCTTAATCCTCTTTTGAAATTGCATTTATTTACAAAACTAACTAGCTTATCTACTTCAATTAGTCTCTCAGACAGGCATTCTTTACTATCATATATTTATATTAGAGATTATGGCAACTTTTCCTAGTCTAATTTAGCCTTGAATACCAACAAATAGATATAAATAATAATAATAATTAGAAAACCTTTGAATTTGTTTAAGAGCTATTCATGGTTATGTGGGCTTTTTTGTTTGTTTTGTTTTTAAATACAACTTTGTGCTGATCATTTTAAAATATATATAGAGAAAAGAAATCCCATCTAACAATTTATCTGGCATTTTATACTTCCATAAAACATTCCAGGGTGCCTATTACTGTGTGATAACAGCATGCATGCTAGTCAGTGTAGGTGAGCTGTGCTAATATTATGCTTCAACATCACACCCTGGAGTGTCTTATTGCTTAAACAATGGAAAGGTCAAACATTTACAGCATACCATCATGTTTCATAGAAGAGTTCTACACTGCCACTCTCTGTTACCTCATCCTTTCAGGAAAAGTGTTTGCAAGATAAAATAACAAACATCATTCAATCAAAACAGCTTTCTCAAAGTGCTAACCTGAAACATAATCTTGCAGTTCTCTTTGGGTAAGGTCACATCCTTCGCATACAGTGCTAACACATACACATACTGATACATAAATTATGCATCAGTAGAAAACCCCATAGAACTTTTGATCAACAATTAACTAGATATTATTTTTTTTAAATAAAATGAAAGGATGAAATGTGGTAGAGGTTGACATGTTTACTGCAAATATATCAACCTCAAGAAAACACAGAGCTGCATTGGGTGGGAAACAGAGTTTTAGGTCAGCATCAGTGTCTTATTACACATCTCAGCTGTTTTAGGACAAAGACTATCATCCTGAGAAAAATTCTGGGTAATAGAACAGTACAGAGGAGCAGAGTATAAGAATCTGCAATCATACATGCAGTATGATTATTCCATCAGTAATTATATATTTGGGGTATCCAGAACTGTTAATCTAGTAACATCATAGAAGCATTTATGTTGGAAAAGACCCTCAAGATCATCAAAGTCCAACCTTTGATTCAACACTGCCAAGTCCACCACTAAACCATGTGTTAGTGAGTGCCACATCTACATATCCTTTAAACAGTTTGACATGGTGACTCAATCACTTCCTTAGGCAGTCTATCCCAATGCTTGGAAAACCTTCTGGTGAAGATTTTTTTTTTTTTTCTTTCTATCCAGTCTAAATCTCCCCAGTGCAACTTGAGGCCATTTCCTTGTTTGTTGCTTGGGAGAAGAGACCAAACCCCACCTTGCTTCGACCTCCTTTCAGGCAGAGGGTGATAAACGTATTTTACCATGTTGAAAAATGGACCTCAATGATCCAGCCTGTCCAGATCCTTCTGCAGAGCCTTCCTACCCTCCAGCAGATCAAAACTCCCAGCCAGCTTAGGGTCATCTGCAAACTTACTCAGGATGCACTCGATCCCTTCATTCAGGTCATCAGTAAAGCTATTAAACAGGATTAGCCCAAACACTGAGGCCTGGGGAACAACACTTGGGACCATCCACCAGCTGGTCCATTCACCATTATTCCTTGGAATCCATCATTCCACCATTTTTTCCCAATGAAAAATGTGTCTTTTCAAGCCATTGAACAGACAGTTTCTCCAGGAAAATGCTGTGGGAAAACATGTCAAAGGCTTTACTAAAGTGCAAGTAGACAACATCCAAAGCCTTTCCCTCATTCTTTGAGATGCCTTGCCATAGAAAGAGGACAGGTTGGTCAAGTAGGACCTGCCTTTCCTGAATTCATGCTGGTTGTGCCTGTGTCCCTAGCCGTACTGTGTGTGTCATGTAGTGGCACTCAAGATGACATGTTCTGTGACCTTCTCTGACCTTCTGACTGAGGTCAAACTGACAGGCCTGTAGTTTCTTCATGGAAGTTGAAGGCTCCTGGGGGGTGTCTCTCCCAGGTTTTCCTTGTTCATGAAACTCCCCTGCACACCATGCTAGAGCACTCTTCTGCAGATTGTGCCAGCACTAGAGCCAGCATCCAAAAGGACTTTTGGTACTGCTTGCTCTACTTAACCTGCTTTTGATAAATTCAACTTGTCTGTCACAGCAGTTCTATATACCATGAAGACTGACATTGCTTAGAAGATCATACCTTCTGAGTACAACTTCCCCTTTTATGTGGACTCCACAATCATTAAATGGTCATACAGGAATCTATCATGAAAAACTAAATGTAAATTTAAAAAAGTAGCAACCTAAATGCTATGGTTCTCTCAGCACCTCTTCTCTCCTCCCAGAACAAAATAATTTTCTTCATTTATGGAGAGGAGATACTGCTTCTGCAGGCACTGGCTTTATTAATTTTGTGGTATTGAAGATTTTCTAGAAAATATTGGACTCTTTTCATCAGCCTATTTTTCCTGAAGTTGTAAGATTAATCAAGTCAAGATATCCTGCATCTCTGTAGAATTCTGGAAGGTTGCTAAAGAAGGCTGTAGATACAAACTGCTTCCTAGATGTTTCTGAAACTGACTTTTCTTCTTCAAGTAACACCTTTTCATCATTAGAACCTCAGCTTGGCCTATAAGATACTTCTGTAGTCTGAATACCATTAAGAGAAAGAAATCTTATATAAACCACAAAAACCCCTCAAAAATTTAAAACCCCAAAAGCACAAAAAACAAAAGAACAAATTTCTCTATCAGAATGGATTTAATTTTTTTAAATGGTGTGTATTTTATACAACACTGTGTTTAACGTATCCTTTAAGTGCCGACATTATTAATTATTTTGGGGTTTTATGTGTTTTATTAGGTATTTCAGTGGAAAGTAATTACACCATGTGTACATATATAAGCAAGAAAAAAACAAATTAAGATGAAAAGCCTTTTCATTTGACATAGCTTTCCGATTCTTCTTTTGACTCCAAACTGGGAGTGTTCAGGGATGGTTGAACAGACCACACATGCTGCTGCAGGCTTTCTAAGACAATAAATTATCACTACCATTTTAAAAATAATTCATCAGTAATATATGATTTATTTTTCATGTCTAAAAGGAAATGCTTCTTTTGTCTGGTACAAAGAGATAAAAAGACATTTTGCTATTTCTCCTAGTTTCCATGCATCTCTGAAAGTTAGGCAGGCTACTGCTACCCTGAGACCTGCAGAAAACAGTTTCCCTTCTTTTGGCCTCTTCTTCTTAAAGCAAGGTTTCAAACAGAAACAAACTAGAATGAAGGTGCTTCAAGCATTGCTCACAAAATAAACGAAATATTTTGAATTAATTTTAGAAACATTTTTCAATAAAGTAGAAATATATGTGTAGACAGTCGTACATGACTATTGTGTTGGAGTTTTTTTCTAATTTTAATATAGACAACATAAGAAAAATGAATTGCAGAAGCAAGTCCAGTCTAGTCCCTTCTTCCAACATCACACAGATATTTCTTTCTCTCCACAGTTAAAACTAAGGGCTTCATGCACTAAACATCTAGCTCTCACTTTGATTTACCCTATTTAAAAAAACCCCAAAACTGTAAGTAATTGCAAATACACATTTAATCTTTCAAGTACTTTTTGAAAACTCCCTTTATTTTTTCCATTACTTAAGTTCTTCTTTTGCAAATATGCCTTGGGCAGTGGTATCAATGATCCATGACTACACTGCAAAATAGACTTCCAATGAAGATAAAAGATCTTCAGATGCTGGAATTCATGCACTTCTAATTAAACTTTTTAAAATTTTTATAACATTCAAGAATGAGGCCACATTTTAATCAAAGAAGTGCTTGCTGAAATGTGTACCAGCTAGAAGCATTCTTAAATACATCAATCACATTGCCTTTGATGCTGTCTTCAAATATATTGCTGTCTGCAAAAAAGCCATATGACCAATCCTGAATTGCATAATTCCATGGAAGACACAGATTTGAGACTTATATTGAAATAATATTTATACTTATCTATACTTCCTGTGATGGGTTGACCTTAGCTAGAAACCAGGTGTGCCCCAAGCTGCTCTATTACATCCCCTTCTCAGCTGGACACGGGAGGGAAATTAAAACGGAAAAAGCCCAAACCTTGATCTAGGATAAGGAAATTTACTAAAGCAAATAATAAAAAAAAGTGGTATATGAACAAGCAAAGAAAAAGAGATGAAAGATTTTGGTCTCCATGTTCCATCAGCAAGCTATGTCTGGCAATCCCCTGGGAAGCAGGGCTCCTGCAAGCATAGTAATTGCTCTGAAAGGTGAGTGTTGTAAATAGTGAATGCCCTCACTTCCTTCTCGTTTCCTTAGCTTTTATATCTGACCTGATAGTCATATGGAATGGAATACCCCTTCAGTTATTTTGGGTCAGCTGGCCTGGGGTCAGACCCACCCCAGGGTCTTGCCCATCCCCAGCCCCTTGATGGGAATGCTGAGAGACAGAACTGATGCTTTGCCAGCACTGCTCAGCAGTACCCAAAACTCTGGTGTGTTATCAACAACGTTGCAGCCACCAATGCAGAGCACAGCACTGTGAGGGCTGCTACAGGAAAATTAACATCTCAGCCAGATCCAAATACACTCCCTTGATTCAACAGGCAAATTAGTATGACACACTAGGTAAATTTTGAAGTATTATTTTTTTCAGCTAGTATTTTGGAGTCAAAATTCCAGATACCTTTTAAGTGGTAAAATGCCAATAACCTCAACATCTGTTTCCAAAATCTCATTTATATCTTCTTCTACTCTATATAAGTATCTAATGCATTCTCAAAAGTCTCCTTTCAATCTTTGGTATCAACATTAATGCTTTTTGAAATAAGATAATTAGATGATACTTACGGTCCATTTCCCACCACAGGAGAAATTCCCAAGCCTTTCACAGAAGCTGAAAGTCAAGTTGTGGAGGACAGGCTCCTTGTGTTTTGTCTCAAATATTCTGACTGTTGTGACAAGAAGGTTGTGATTGGAATACAGGGTCCCACAGATGCAGTGCAGCACTCTTCTGAGCCAGCTTCCTTTTCTGCCTTGGGACTTGTGCTCATGTGTGCTCCCCCGCACCCTGACTCACTTCCTAAAATGGCTGGCTGTGCATGCATGAATGAAATAGCATGAAAACTCTAGTTTACTTAAGAGGTACATACCAGGGTAGCTTCCTCTCTTTTCCCTCTCTTTCCTTGTCTTGCTACCACAACTCCAGACCATTCATGCAGTAGGACCATCATGGGATCTAAGGATTGATGGTCTTCTTTGTCCTCTTTCTTTCTTTTCCACCATTATTTCTCTTCCTCTTTTCCTGTCTGGGTGAAATGTGATTACAATATTCCCATATTTGGTACTAAAGTTTGTTGTGGGAGTTGGAAACATTTGGAAGTGTGTTGTGGTTCATTAGCCAGCACCTTTGAGAAATGGTGTGTTGTGGATTGTGAACCAGCACCTTTGAGAAGTTTACTGTGGGAGTTGAGAGCTTATTGAATTGTAGTGTAAAAAATAAGGGCTTGTTAGCCACCACTTTAGAGAACTGCATTGTAAAATTCAAGGGCTGGTTAGCAAGCACATTTGAGTCTAAAAGAGTAGGCTGGTTGCTGGAGGTAAGATGACTGTACAATAAAAGCAATGAGAGTTTCCTGACACATGGAGTAGTGTCTTTGTTCAGCCTGATAAAACCTGATAACAAATGTCACACCTAGTACCAAGCAGGTATGACACAAGCAGTGTCCACCACCGATGGATGCTTTTATATCAGAGTGTTGATATAAAAGAGCTGAAGTCACAGCAATCATTATAAAGGTAACAACTATAACAGAAGATAAAATGATCATCTTTTGGATGTATTTTGTTGTGCAGTATGTTAAGTAAACAGAAGACATACGAGAAGGAAAATAACATTTTTTTCCCGTAATCCAGAGAGATGCATTACCAAAAAAGAGTCAGCAAATCCAAAGATGAACAATGACAATGTTGCAGGAATTCGAAAGGAGAAAAACCCCATGCTTTTAAGTATATGAGGAATGCTCAGTAATTAGGAGTTGCACAATCTTTCTGGTACCTCTAATCATTTCCCCACAAAGAAAAACTAGAATACATAAAATGAACATATCACTTTGGTACTCATAATTATAAAAATGAAAAAAATAATCCTTGGTAAAAGGTAGTCAAGTAAAGGTACTGCATCTGGGGAAAGAATGAAGAATATGGGTAGCAGTAAGTTGTAACAGTGATAGAGTTCTACTAATTGCAGTTAAGTGGCAAGTGCAATTTAAAAGTTTAAATAATTACACACAGAATTTCAAGGCAAATTAGCAAAGCATATGAGATATCCTTCTACAGATAAATAACAATGATGTTTTTCCCATCAAGAATTTTAACTCCACATTTCTACAAACAAATATTGGAATACTGGGAACAGAAATTGTTTATCTTTTTAGAATCTAAGAAACAATTAAAAAATACATCTTCCCAGGCTTTATTAAGGTATGAAACTAATATTTTAATTTCAACTGCATTTAAACTGGCCACTGATTCTGCAATGGAAATTAATCTCAGTTGAGACACTATATGAAAATGCAATGAGAAATTAGATGGCATCAGAAAAGCAAGAGGGCAAGAAGAGAGAACTCCACATCCAATCTTTCAGAAGATTGACTAACATCACTTGTCAGAGAGATGTTGAAGTCTTTCATACTCAAGGTACTTAATAGGTTCATGTTTAAATGAACGTGCCCAAGGTGTTTAAGTAAATAAAGAAAACTGTTCTTGGCCTTGAGAAGTTCTCTTGTCATATACTTATTATTATTAGAATCCCTAATAATGAAGAAAAGGGTAGTCACAGCTGGGTCCTATTTTAAAATTTCCTTGACTGAAAGACCGGTTTTTGCCATAGTCATCCTGAAAGCAGGCGTCAATCATACAATAAAGCTGAGTTGAGCATGTGAAAATACATACTCAGTACTTCTAAGGAGGGATATAGAATTGTATTTAGAGATCTTTTAAAGTGGCAAAAATCATAACAAATATACTAGGAGTAAATTGTAACACCTTAACCACAGGGCAGGGAACTGAAAAGAACGCTGTAAATTTGGAAAAAGACTAAATTTTGGGTTGCCCATTTGTAAAATATCTGAAGAACATATTCCCACTCCATGGCTGGGATTCCCATATCATATTGATAATTACCATTGGCAATGAAGAAGAAATCACTGGTAACCTACTTCAGCGAAAAACAACATTAGAATGACATATTTAATATCTTTATAAAACTCACGTAAAAGACAGAATGAACCACCAGGTTTGCAATGACATAGAATTGGAGGGAATAGTCAATGCTCCTAAAGCCATGCAGAGGAACCTTGACAGGCTAGAGAAATGGACCAACAGGAATCTCATTAATTTCAAGCTCAAATGCCAGGTGCCACCCTTGGGCAAGAAGCCCTGGTGCAAAGGCACAGGGTGATGTCTGCCTGCCTGCCTGGGACCATGTCTGAGGAAATGGACCAGGGGCCTCGGCAGACACAAGCTGAGCGTGAGCTGGCAGTGAGGGCTGCCAAGACAGCCAGTAGCACTCTGGAAACCATTCATCAGTGCACAGCTAAGGCAACAAGAAAAAGGATTACCCCCCTCAGTTCAGCCCTTTTGAGAGCACATCTGGCAACTATGCCCAGCTGAGAAGGACTGACAAACTGGAGTGGGTTCAGCAGTGATCTTCCAAGAGCCTTATAGCTGTTTTGGGGGTTAGGTTTGTTCCTTTTTTTTCTTATAGAATTTTTCCCCATAAGTTGCAAAGAGACTAAGTACTGGTTCTTGGATGGTGCTTGACCCACACAAAGGAGGTGGCCGAAAGTCAGGAGGAGGAAGATCACACGAGTTTTGGGGCAGGAAAAGGACAGAGCTAAGGGCAGCTTGGCTCTTGCTCTAGGCATGGGAGAGAGGAGGCCAGGCTGCTGATTACTGCAGGAGGAGTCCAATGTCAACAGAAAGTTTGGTCCTGGGAAATCTACCATCATCTTCTCATGTGCCCAGGAATTCTGAACTGCTTCACCTGCCCTGCTGGAGCTGGGCCAGCCCTGTCCAGCTGTTGTGACTCCTTCAGCACTGCTCTTTTTGCTCCACTGTAGCCCCACACCCCCAGCCTGCAGGGACACGCCCCTGCCTGTCTGGGACATTCTGCCCTTCCAGCCACCAGCCCGGGAGTTTTCACCACTCCAGCTTGGTGCTCTTGGGGTCTGAAAAGATCAGACTGCCCCGGGCAGTCTCGAGGTTCCTGGTTCTGTTTATTATTAATGCTGTAGTTGTTGTTTGTTTGCTTTGTTATACTTACAAGTAAAGAACTGTTATTCCTGCCCCCATACCTCTGCCGGAAAGCCCCTTTAATTTTCTAAATTATAACAATTTGGAGGGAGGGGGTTTAAATTCTCTATTGTGATAGAGAGACCTGCCCCTCCCTAGCAGATACCTGATTTTCAAACCAAGACAAGCTGAAGCACTTGTCATGTGAGGAGTGGCTGAGGCTCTAGGACATGAACAGCCTGGCTTGCCAGAAACTATGAGCAGCTTTTAGTATCTAGGAGGATTTACTGAGAAGAGACAGTCAGACTTTTTATGAAGAGGGTTTGAAAAGTTATAGGGTCATATAAACAGTAAGGAGATAGGCAAAAATAAATAATAATTTTTCTTACATGCTTCATATAGTTTTAAGACATCAAAACTTAAAAAAAATCTGAAACATTGCCTTGAATTTTGCATGTACACATTATTTTTTTTCCTTAAAATAGTTGGTATTCTCCCCAAATTATTAATTTTTTTTTCACAGAAAGAACAGTGGTACTAGAAAGCAGAAGGAACACACAATGCATAAATATATTCTTCAGTGATTCAAGAAGTAGAAGTAGGCAGTTGTGCTCTTCACTTTTCAGGATGCAATCAGTAGTACTCTTCATCTTTTCTTACTTCCAAATTTTTGTGTTAACTTTATGCTTGTGCTTCTAGATGCTGATATTGCTTTCCTCCTCAATTTATCTGTCTCGTCCTTTACTCTCAGAAAGTCTTTTATTCCCTCATATCAAATCAACTGATGGTTACTGATGCGGCAACCAGTTTTCTCCCTCTATTTCACAGATAAAATCGAGACAATCAGAAAGGAATTACTGTGATGCAAGGACAGAAAAGACATTTTGCTGTATTGATTTGATACCAAAGCCCTCAGCACTTTTTTCTGAAGATCAAATAGTTCATTTAAGAAACAGATTTTTTTATTATTATTATTTCATAAGTATATTTTCAAAGGTAGTCAGTTGGCATTGCATTGTTTCATGAAGGTTAGAATTTCAAACCACTGTTTATTAGTGTTATTTTCTCCTGCAGCTCTTTAAAAATACCAATTTAAATGATGTGTAAATATCTTAATATAAAAATTGTTTTAAAAGTAGCTCAGAAATTTTCATATTTCCTAGCAGGAACATGGTCCTGCTTTATAGCCATATAGCCATATAGCCTATAGCTATAATAAGAATGAAAGAGCACAGGAAGGTAAACTGATTACAACAGAATACTTGTGTAAAGTAGATTTCATAATTTTGGCTATAAAATTCACAAAAACATTGAGTATTTGATCCACTATTTAAAGTAGGAACAGTAGTCAACACAAACTAGCTATTTTAGCAGGACAGGCTTCATAATTGACAATGAGACATTAACATGTATAGCTTCAAATTCTCAGCCCAAAATAATTACGTACCTTCATTTTTTTTATTAGCACAAGTCTACTTTTGATTAAAATACATTTACTCTGAAATGATGCCATTTTTAATTGAAAGAAAAATACAGTGAATCTATAAGTTCCATTAAGAGCTCTCTGCAGAATTCAGGTTTCTGAAGAGCCTTTGTGAATACACCAAAAATTTAGTTTACAGCAATCATAAGAAATGTTGAGAAGCACTATACGTTCTCTACCAGCATACCAAGAAAACGTTTTGTCACAGTCACTGCCATCACTCAACATGAAGCATTAATGCGTACTTAAAATGACTGGGCTCAGGAATTTGTGTGAGTTCTCAGCATTGCTAATGACAGATAAAACCCAGAAGTATTTCATGCACACACTGTATAACGTGACAAAGACATACTAATGAAGAGGCAGATGAATATAAAAGAATCCTTTTTAATCCAGCTGAATTTGATGTGGAACTAATGGACAAAACAGACCTGATAAATTTAATAAATAAATAAATAAATAAATAAATAAATTGTTGTTCATTCATTAAGCTGTGACACTGAACAATAAAGTATTTGACTAAGGAAAGCCTAAGAACAGGTTGCTTTTGAACTTAAATGGCATGCAAAAAGTAGCAGTGCTAGAAAAGATTTGTTCCCTGTGTTCTCACACATTCCCCCTCTTGTAATCTCCCCATCTCTTCTGATGAATGTTTCAGTACATTTATCATTCTACACCACACATCACCCCGAGAAGCACTGAAGCTCTCCTGAGTGACATGGGCTAAGTGACAGCCTGGTAAGCAGGGCTCCTCTTGAATGAGAGACAGAACTAAAGGAGTGGTCTGGCCTGGACTAGCCACCACACTACATCTGCGAGTCTACAAAGGCTCACATAAGCTGTACCAATCTATTATACTTGGCAAAAACATCCAAAATTTTCTCTGGATAGCTCTGAAATAGACCTTGAAAGTGAAGGCATGTGTGTGAAAAAGCAGGGAAAAGAGGGAAGAAGAAATGACAAGATGTTTATGTCCAACCTTTTCTAAAAAAATATTAAAAACATAATTTGCAACTTTAGATGGATTTTAAAGTATTCTATAATAAAAAAAGTATTTGTATCATGTGTTAGTGCCCAGGTGCCAGTGGCAGCACTGGGAGTCTGCCAAGGTGGGCCCTGTGTGGAACAGCTGAGGCTAAATCCCCAGCAGAGATGTCCCTGTGGCCCCTGGTAGGGCAGGTATCTGTGCTGTAGCCTGTGGAGCACCCCAGGATGGAGCAGGCAGCTGGTCCCTGAAAGAAGCACCCTGAGGAAAGATCCAAACAGGTATTCTGTGTATAACTAATAACATCATTATTTCCCTTAATGAGCCAAATAGCATATTACTGCGTATTTTTTATAAAATTTTCTGACCCTTATACTCTGGTAAAGTTATATTAAGACATTTTACTCAGGGTCTCATGTGAAAAGATAAAAACTTAAACCTCTAAGGATTACCCCCTTCTATCCCCCAAAGGCTTAACTATCTACCTGAGTACATTCAGTACTCAGAAAACTATGACAGACAGTTACATTTTATCCCAGTAACTAAAGACAATCCCCCTCCCTCCACAGATGGAAGGAATTTTAAACATTCCTCTTCAACCTTTCATTTTGAAGCACTACCTTTAATTATTCTGTTCCAGAACAGCTTTGTCTACTTTGCTGTTTTCCACAGTCATGGCATTTTGATTCAAGTTTACCACACCTCTTAAATTCCAACAGCAACATCAAAGGAAAGCGAGTAAATTTTACATTTGCATACAGGGCAGTGAGGTTTCCGAGAACAGCTGGCTATACTCACCAGTAAATGGATAATACCCATTTGCAGATGCAAATATTTCTATTTGAGTATGAAGCTCAAACTCACAATTTATTCAGGAAAACTAGGCTAGCTACAGCAACTCTTACTGAACTCTAAATTTTAAGTGAAGGCCTCACAAAATGTGTCCAATGCACAGTCATTTTTTTCCCCTTGGGTTTTTATGTTTGTTTTACTACAATGTACATAGAAATAAGAAAACTTAAGAACATGCAATAAAAATCAGGCATATAATCTACCTTCTAAATTAATTATAAAAGCATCTGAGACCCTTACTTGTTTTCCTTTAAAGGAAACAACGGAAACAAAGACAAAAGCTTTTCATCCCTACAAGTTCCATTTAACAAAGATCAGAAGATACTGCTGAATTATCAATTACAATGTAATCAAATTCTTCCCAAGTCTGAAAATATCTGAAGGGAAAAGAGTTGAAATACTAGTGTATCAAAGAGCAAAAATTTAGAGTGATTTGTTTCCATGTGTGGCATAAAAATACAGCTCCTGGATGCATATCCGTTGCAAATTCAAAGTTGAATAAAGAACACCTGCATCAAAAAGAACAAGTTCCCACAGGTACAGATCCTTCATAGATTGTACAGGCCCTTGGCCATCAAAGAGAAAAGGGTGTTGTATGACACCTGATTATTCAAACTCTTGTTTTCCCAAGTTCTATAAAAGAAATGCAGTTATTTCTGTTCAGTACAAATAAAATCAGGAACACCATACAAAGACTAGTGAATAGATAACATACATAATTATGGTAGTTATGAAATCACTTTAGTTAAGATGTTATTGAAGAGATAGAGTAGACATGTAGTCTGACTGGTGTGTATTCATACCACTTAAAGGTTGGACAGATACTGATAAAATATAAGCACAGACTTTGCAACCTACAGTCAATTCCTCATTTAGTGTGATTTGTGTTCTTAAATGAATAATTCTCAATGCAATTTATTTTTAAATAATTTGAAAACTTCAAGCAATATTAGCCAGAAACACTCTATAGGATGAAACTGAATAGCTCAGAAAAGGCTACTACAGTTTATGTTCATTTTCAGGTCTTTTCAGAAGTAAAACCAAATCCTACACGCAGTTCTTGTCTTACTGGTTACTATTTGGAAAGTCCCATATATTTTCCATCACCTAAATAAAATGATGATAAAATCCCTTTATCCTCTATGATCCAATTTGTCTGGGTTTGACTTTTTTTTTTTTTTTTTTAAATATTGTACAAACTGGCTATTGTTCTTCCACAGACAGAAGCCAAGTTTAGTGATCCTCAGCAGAAATAAAATTAAGACTAAGTGCAGGCCACAGTATTTATGTTTGCTCCCACACTTCTTCACATTTCTTGTCTGAGTTCAGGGCAAAGAAAATCGATCAGGTCTGTCAGCTCACTGCTCTTCGATGTAACATTCAGTAACTACTTAATAGTGACTTTCTGTCTTGAGTCCTGACTACCTTCTCAGTTAAGCATTGTGGACTCCTGAAGCAGAAGCAGATTAAGTACAATATATTTGACATTTTCTTCTGTATTTTATTTATGTGGCAAGGTTTTGACAGTGAAGAGGGCTGCAGGGGTGACTTCTGTGACAGGAGGACAGCTAAAACTGAGCTAATCAGCAATGGTGGTAACTTTTTTTTTTTTTTTTTTTCCCGAGAAAAATATTTTTTAAGAAAGAGTAAAAAAATCTGTATGGCTGCTACAAAAGAAGAGTGAGGAAAACATGACAGAAACAGCTGGGTAGACTCTGACATGAGTGGAGAAATAGGGGGAGAAGAAAGTCTACTCTGTGCAGCAGGGATTCCTCTACAGCCCTCAGAGAGCTTGATAATGTTGAGTTGTCCCTCTGCAGCCTGTGAAGGCCCACGTCTGAGCAGATATCTGCCCTGTAGTCTGTGTGAGGGACACCACATGGAGCAGGGATACAGTGTATCAGAGAAGGTCTCCTGTTTTAGGGAAAATTTGGGAGAAAACCCCTGAATGGGGTCCCTCTGGGAAGCAAACCCAAACGACCCCTCTCCCCATCTGGTCTGTTAAAGAACTTCCTTGCAGAAATGTGGAAAAAACAATTTTACTTAACAAAGTGCCCACAGTTCAAAGAATTAATAATATGAAACAATAAAACCTCTCATTCTGGAGTAAGATGGCAAATTGAGAAAGTTTTTGCTGTGGATGTATCTCGACTCTCTCTCAGTCTCTCCTCAGTCCCAGTCTCTCCGGCACTGCTGGAAAATGCCGAGGTCCAGGCCCCGGTGGGCCGCAGGTGCAGCCCCCAGTGCTCCCCTGGGTTTTTTCAGTTCAGAGCAGGTTTAAACAGTCCCAAGAGAAAAGGGAAAAAACAAACAAACAAACAAACAAACAAACCACAGTTCAGGGAACTTCTCTGCCCTTGCTAGCTAAAACTAACTAAAAGCAAAAAAATCTCTGTCCTGCAGTCTCTCCAAGCCGCCACTGAACACCCTGTCCAGAGAAGAATGTGGAGAAGTCAGGCAGTGTTCTCAAAACAAACTCCAAACTTCTCCTTGCTCTTAAAATCAGCCTTAAAGGCACAGAACTCAATATACAGCATAAACAGAACAGACGACTGGGGATACAAGCATCACAAAGTCACCCTAGGACAGGAGGAAAGAGTGATGGGGTGTGAAGCAGAAAAGAGTTTAATTTTATACCATCTGCAAGTTTCTTCTACTCCTCTGTTAGTGCTGCTGTGCTGCCAGAATCTGATGTTCAGAAAGCAAGCCAGATACCCAATTTATTAAAAAGCACAACAAAAACTGCCTCACCTTAGCAAAATAAGTTGTATTTATGAGCAGCTCATGATGATGATGCAGTTCAAGATGAAGTGTTAAGAGCTGACCAGAACCTCCTATCCTTCCCTGCATTGCCTGGGGAGGGGGAGAAGGTAGAACAATTAGGAGTGAGTTTGTGTCTTGAAAGAAGAGGTATGGGAAGAGGTGTTTTGGGTTGTGTTTTTGTTTCTCACAACTCTGTCATTAACTGGCAATAAATTAATTTCCCCAAGCTGAATATTTTTAACCCAAAACAGTAATCTTCCTGTCCTGAGAACCCATGAGGTTTTTTTACTGTATTTTCACCCCCTGTTGAGGAGGGGACATTAAAAGAGCAGGTTGGTGGGCATCTGGCAGGCAGCCAGGATTGCTCACCACAGCTTTCTTTGAGCAGAGGCATAGAAATATGCATAACCCGTGAAAGTATATAAGCTTTTGTTAACACTGTAATGCCACTAAGTATAAACTGTAGGCAACCACAAAACCAAATCGGGACTTGTAGGACAGTTGTGTAAACAAGGTACAGGAAAGCATGCACATACTAAAATCTGCATGATCAGAACCAACAATGAGTGGAAAGATACATGGTAAAACATTCTTTAGAAAGTTATCTGGGGCAGCCAGAATGATCCTGCAGAACAGAGGAGGAAAATGAATGACAAATTACTCCAGAATGAGTACTGCTTCAAAAAGATTAAATTAGCTATGTCAGAAGCAGATAGATTCTCCCTATTTTTCTCTGTAGGAAACTGATGAACATAAACCATAGAAACAGGAGAGGTGGGGAATAAAGTAATAGCCCACAACAGTTTCCTTATTGAGACCTCTCAAGCCTCATTGCCTTTATCTCCACAGCTAAACCCACCAACGACCACACCTATCAGAGTTAACTTTATAGCAACAACTCCCTGAAGTAGTGTACTTTTATGTCATTGTAGACAAAGTCTTAAAGAATTAATTATGTTCTATATGGAATGACAATAATGGATACTGCATAGGAAATAATTATTAGCAGTATGTATTATTAATTAATGACAGTCTATTTTTGTTCTGAAGTTTGAAACTCTCCTGAATTATCAGTCTTCTAAACAACCTAAAGAGAGTGATCCTTGACATGTATATAGATAGGCACACATTCAGTTGTGAAATCTCAGATTACCTCTTTTTGAGAATTAAACAGAAAGTTGGTGTGTTCAATGTTGCATTATATACCTCAAAGAGTCAAACATTTTGGTACACATGGAATCAATAATTCTTCAGAGAAGACACTCTGAAGTAGAGTAAGAGGGCCTACCTTTTCCTGTACCCCCCAAAAAACCAAAAACCAAACCAACAACAAAAACATCAAAAAGATAAAACTCTCAGAAAACCCCAAAACAACAAGAAAACACACCCCATTACTTGTTGCAGCAATAGCAACAACCAGTAACTGGTCTTCAGGTTTCAGCATGGGACCTAGCTGTGCTACAAAGTGTACAGTGTTAGGAAAATCTCCATGTTTCTGTCTTGTAGCTCTCTAATTAACTGCTTGTGTTTCGGTGATGTAGCTCCTTGGTTCCCAAGATAGGCTGACATGCATATGATAAAGAGAATTCTTTTCTGGAGTGTCAGATACAGTTACAAAGGTTCTGAAAAGCAAATCAGATGTGTAATACTATCCTGTAATAAAGCAAACATGCTACAAGGAATACATTATATCCTTCTCTTAACATTAAACATGCAGTGCATACTCTAGTTGTGACAAGCAGATCTCATTGAAGCTTTAGAACATGTCATATAGGGAAAACATCATACATTGAAATTCATTTAGTTGAGAGCACGAGGAGGTCCCTCCTGCAAGGAACAGGATGTGCCACTTATATTACTTAATACTTCAACCCAAGCACAGTTTTTTCAATTGCAGCCCCTCTTTACAATTACTCAGGCTCTAACACTATTTAGGATCTTTACATGAGCTGTTCCATAGATCCTGCTGCAGATGAATGGTCTACTTGTCAGAGATATAGTTACTAAAGAAAAAACCCCTCCCCTACTTTGTACTTTTGAGCACTACCTCATTCTGAGATGGGAATTTTAAATAACTGTCTTCCATCCGAGATGTTAAAGTTAGATAAAGGACAGGTAACATGTCAGTACTTGCTGAAGAGTCTAAAAGTCAGTGTGCTAGTTTTGGCTGGGATAGAGTTAATTTCGTTCACAGTGGCTGGAGTGGGGCTGTGTTTTGTACTTGTGCTGAACACAGGGTTAATAATACAGAGATGTTTTTGTTATTGCTGGTCAGGGCTCACACAGAGCTGAGGCATTTTCTGCTTTCCCCACTGCCCTGCTGGTGAGGAAGTTGGGGGTGCTTGGGAGGTTGTCAGGAGACACAGCCAGGACTGGTGACCCAAACTGACCAAAGGGATATTATGTACCACGTAGCACACATTATACTCAGTACATAAAGTATGGGGAAGAAGCAGGAAAGGGAGAACAGTTGGAGTGATGCTGTTTGTCTTCCCAAGTCACTGTTATGTGTGATGGGGCCCTGCTTTCCTGGAGATGGCTGAACATCTGTGTGCCCGTGGGATGCAGTGAATTAACTCCTTGTTTTGCTTTGCTTGTATGCATGGCTTTTGCTTTCCCTCTTAAACTGTTTTTACCTTCACCCAGGGGTTCTCTAGCTTTTATTCTTCTGATTATCTCCCAGTTTTACTGGTGGAGTGAGCGAGCGGCTGCTTGGGCTTTGGCTACACTGCAGGCTGGGGCTAAATCATAACAGTCAGGCCTTTGTTTGCAGAAGATCATGTTACCCCTTCTGTTGTTAAGCATGACCAAGGTATCTGGGTACAGAAATACTAAAGTGGTTTTATTTAAGAGAAATAGAGAATTTATATTTTTGTGGTAGTGATATAATCACAGATAATGTCATATTATTGAATTAATTTATGAGAATCCTAGCTGAAGAAATAAATTAAACAACAACAACAACAACAACAACAAACCAGAAAAAAACCAACACAATGCTGAAATAATTAGTATATAATTTTATGAAAGATACCTGTATTTCTAGTCATTAAACCTGTATACATTCCTGTAGTGGCAAAGACTAAGAAGTACCGATGTATCTTCTTCCTATAGGCAGCAGTTCTTATGCTTCTTCCTCATCTGCCATCAGCTATCTAATCAGAGATGTCATTAGGACATGCAGTGACCTTTCCTTATAAAATGAAAAGAAGTATCCCTATGTTCCTTAATTACATTGCCTTCCCCCTCCAACAACACTTCACAAACCCCACACCCCCCAACCTCAGAAACACAGAAAACATATAAAACCACCCCCCCGATAAGTCTAACAAAACTACCAGAGTATGCAAGGATAAGCCTACTTTGTCTGATGCTGATTAGCCCATCAGTTTTCCAAGTGGCTTTCCTGACCCCAGTGTGCCTAATATTTCTTATACAGAACAATCTGATGTCTCAGGTGACAGTAAGTTAAGCACAGATTAGTTACTGGCTGATGGGCAAAGAGTTGTCAGAAGGGAAGAGTGAAACACGAAGCAAAACTGAACGAACACTGACTAAAAGGTAAGGGAACGAGTTCAAAGAAAACTAGGTAGGGTACCTAACATGAAAATGCCTGAAGTCTGATAGATGCAGAAGTTTGTCCTTAACTTAGAAGCATAATCACTGTCTACTGGTTAGAGTATCAAGCATATAAAAAAAAAGACTTTTCAGCCATAAAAGTTAAGAAGAAGAAAAAAAATAGCATTACATTTCTGTATGGTTTTGTCCTCATTACTAAAAATAAAGGGGAATTACACCTTGAAATAACCTAACATAAAAAAATCCAAATCTCTGAACCACTGATAAACTCCACTAGAACTACTCTAAAGTTAAAATTTCACACCACACCCTACCACCACCCAAGTATTTGAAATGAAGTGTCTCTGCCACAGAAAAGCCAGGAAAACATTTTATTGAGGATAGCTTTATCCTGTTTTGCCTTATAGTTTTCTCATCTCAGCCTACTCATTATTCCTTTCTTTAGCACTGCTGGGGAGAATACAGGAAAAATTACATTTCTTCATTTCTTATATAATTTTATTATTATATTTAACATCCAATAAATAAAATGACTGTGCTTTTCTGCACTGAAAGTTCCATTAATTCTGAAGAAGAATGCTCTTATGCCTTGCCTTCCAAAATGAAATGCATTCTTAAAAATTGTTTGGCTTGTTGATTAGTTAAGTACAAGTTTAGTACAAGTATCAGGCATAGTTAGACTACACACAGCTTCACTGTACTACTGGTTGACACTTCAATATATTCCTTCATGTACTGCATTCTCTGCAGGAGTTAGTGATCAAGTGCTTATACCAATACTATCAGAGTTACAGCAAAATAGTTCGTTTAATAAAATGCTTTAATGTCATTTTCAGACTCATATCCTCCACTGCACATTTTCCTTATATGTACCCCTTTATAATTTATATTTCTTTCTTCATACATTAAGGCCCTCTGTGAAGTTTCAGAGATTATGAATCCTCATAGTATTTATGTTAGATGCTATTCGCTTCTTTGCTCCAATATCTCCTTAATACTGGGATTCAGAGCAATACTAGATAAACTTTATGATTTTAGCTTATATTAAATCACATAATTTTCTTTATGAAGCTGTAGAATAGTCATGGATGAATGACACAGACTACTGCTATAACTAAAAATATAAAGTTAACAAGCTAAGTTTACACTGAAATATCATTCAGCTTACAGCAACATCAAACAGCATCAGAACACTCATCAAAATAGCAGACACTTGGTATATTCAGGATATAAATTCTAAGACAAAAGAAAGTAAACAGAGTTGGCCTGACCAGTCAGAAAACTAAGAGTCATAAAAATAACAGATCAGATTTTCCCACCAAAACCCTTTTACCAAGAAGTATGATCTTGTGATAAAGGATATGCTGTTAACTAATTTCAAATGTATTAAGTTCAGCAAACCTGCTGTTAACTAATTTTAAATGTATTAAGTTCAGCAAACCTGCTTACTGATGCAAATTAAATTGGTAATTTACAAAAAAACACAAAAACAAACAAACAAACAAACAAAAAACCAAAATACAACCCCCTCCCCCAAAAAAAAAAAACAAACAAACAAAAAAAAAAACCAAAAACCCCCCACAACCAAAAAAAAAAACCCACAAAAAAGCACTGAGAATTGTTAAACTGTTATGAGGAAGACCATATGACAGGAGCTAGATCTGAATTTCCAGGACAGCAGCAAATTTCTGCCAGCTCTAACAGCATGATTGTGGGTAACAAGCGAAAGCCACTTGTGATCTACACATGAAACATACTAATACTGGAGGGTGATAGAGAAAACAAGCCCAGCAACAGAAATAGCAACAAAAAGAAGTTTATGCTGAGCTTGAAGAATTTTTAAATACTTCGGATTTAGAACACACAGCCCACTCTCTTACAGAGAATGCTTTAGAGGGGTCCTTAGAGGATAAAAAAGTAACGGCTGGCAGAATGGTTACTTGATGATGTGAGGGGATTCTGTCCATTGATGTATTAAAAAAACCCCAAACCTGTAATGTAATACAAATTAACACAACACTCTAGATCACTGTCATTTTTCTTGTGGGAAGAATCCTAGTTGCCTATGCGTGCACATCCAAGGCATAAAATGAATTGAATTAGAATCAAGAGAGGAATACACATTTTTTTAATGACAGAAAACAATGTAAATATACTCAAGTATTACCCTTCCATTTTGGAGATGTTAATCTGGAAAAGGCATCTAAGGATTCAGAAAATCCTGACCAAAAAATGCTCCAAAAGGATGGAAAAAATTTTTCAAGCACATGAGTATTGGTACCTACTAAAACACAAAATATTTAAATGCATAACTTTATTTTTTTAAATTTCCTAACTTTCCCATTATATAAAAATTACTTATATTTATCCAGAGAACAGAACTGCTTTCATCTTTCTTAAAGTCTATGACACACGTGGGAAGGGTTTCCATTCTGGATGATTGGGAGCATGCAGTATTTTTTATGAGCCATAACAAAACCAGAATTTTTGTTTTGTTTTTGTTTTGTTTGTTTGTGTAGTGAAGGTTGGTATCCTCAGCTTGAATATGTATAAAGTACTGCTGTACTCCATATTTAGGTTGTATTATACAACAAAATAGAAAACAGACGAAGAAAGATAGAAACAAAGCACAGAAAAACGGAAGTTTACAGTGTGTAATAAAACTCTGACTTCAAAGGTTCTACACATTGGTGAATTTTCAATAGTAGCTTGTACAGACCTTTGAGCATTTTATTGTACTAACTTGGCTTGTCCTTTTGAACCAGTCCATCACCACCCTTATTTCCAGCATATATAATGATAACAAATATTCCTCACATTGCTTGTAAATAAACACACTCCTGAGACTGGCAACTCTCTTATGAGCTCTGTGGTTTTGACATTGAACTCTTAACAGAAGCACTGACTCTCTTAAACAGCCCTCTAGAAACCACAGCTCAACTTTAACAAAAACCATGAAGCTTTTAGCAATTAATTGCTTAAGCATTGTTTCTTATAAAACTATATAGCACCTCTTCTGGCCCAAAATATTCTATAAAGTAGTATTATCACTCCCTTCCAGTACTAAACAAGTATTACTTATCTGCTTGGCGAATATTTAAATATGAGGCAATCAGGAACTGTAAAATACTCAGCTAAGTATAGGAGCTAAGATAAATCCACATTACACGACCAAAAAGGATTGAGGCACATAAACAGAAATTTTTCAGCTTCTATTTCTGTAAAGAGGGTAACTCTTCATCACTAAGTTTGACATGAATATATGAAGTGCCAGAAAAATCAAATTGTTTACTCAAGTAAAAAACACATATAACTCAAGTATGACTGCTATGTGCTATTTCCCATAGCTGCTGGATTTTCCCTGTAGTCTTAAGTAAAAGAAGTAATTAATTATAAAATAAATTCTCATTTTGGTGGAGGCAAAAGTGCAGCAAGACATAAATCAGACGGAGGTTTTTGCCCAGTTTTTCAAAGACAGTTGGATAACATGAAACAACTTACAATTTTCTTCTTTTCTACCATGGCTGTTACAATCTCATTGAAGAGCACGGAAGAATAACCTTTATTCTTAGGAAGTTAATTTAAAAGGAAGGCATGAAAGAATGTATGGAGAGTCCGCATGATACAGAAAATTGAATTTTTGAAAGGGGTTCTTGACATAAATCTTCTATAAACCTGCATTAAATATTGATATTGAGATGATAATTCAAGGGAAATTTTTAAAATCATAGCTGCTTGAAACAAAGGTTAGAAATCATTAAAAGCTTAACAGTGTAAGTTGTGGATAAGAGAAATAAGAAAACAACTGTTCTTTCTGTAGCTAAAACCACAAAAGCAAAGTGTAAAAAAAAAAAAAAAAAAAAACCAAACAAAAAAAAACAAACAAAACCCCCCACAATATGGATTTGCAAATGCAGGGGTTTTTTTGAGAAAAATTACACCATGCCCAACATTAAAATGTTAAGTGTTGTTTCAGGGGTACAGACAGAAACCACATCAACGTCTCTGACTGCCATCTAATAAACTTTCTCTGAACATCCTTTCAGCCACCTACTAAGGGCCTTGCAGCTAATCTAATTAAAATTGCGGATAAAATTTTTTGTTGAATGATTAAAATGAAATAAGGTAAAATTAAACCTGAGTTTAATGCCATCTTCTCTGAAGTGAAAAATATACAATGAATATTTTGAGTAAATCTAAACACGGTGAAGGATGAAATACTACTGAGCATTCAGTTTGAGAGATACTTTGATTACTAGAGATTCTTCTTTCAGTTCTCAAAGGGTAACAAGTCTGAAAGAATTATTTAAACAGTAATAGAAGATTTCAAGCAATCACGAGGAGTATTAAAATAGAATAATTATTTTCGAATCTATTATGAATTGGGGGGAAAAAATAATAGAAATTACAGAGTACCATAATATTTTTGCTCAAACTTCCTTTCTGATTATGAAAAATTAAACAGCTTGCTAGTGCTCTGGTGACCACTAGATGTCAACACAGTCTAACAATATCACACCTGAGTTCAGCTTCTAAATGAGGTGCAAAGCAATAGACTTCAAGCTATATTTGTTACACACGTTTGTATTGGTGAATGCTCACACAAATGTATACTACTTAGCTCCATACAAAACTCAATCCAATCCAATCCAATCCAAAATCCAATCTACTTTATGTAGTGGCAGAATGGTAATAATCCACACACATCAATACTTCCAAGTTCACATAAGCACATGTAGCTAGTCACATTGTAAATATAATTTTTGAGGTATCATCTAAGCTTTCAGCAGGTGTCAAGCTAATCTTCCTTGCCTGGACAACTAGTGAACCTTACTCCATGCTCCCATTCAACTGGGAAAAGGCTTGAATAATTCTTGTTCTTCCTGCTTTAAGATCTGAGCAATTTTATATAATAAAAGTAATTGAGAAAAGATATGCTATGACCTACATAGTATATGAAAATGGACACTTTCAGTTTCCATGCTTTCTTTTGGGCACCTTGCTTCTTTATGACACATTTTTGTGTCTCCAAGATATAAGCTGAAGCTTATTTTTACTTCTGTGCTAATCAGGGAAACTGGGAAGAAGAGAAATAGAATTTTCCCCATAAGAAAAAAAAAAAAGGCAAAAAAAAAGGCAAAAAAAAAAGAAAAAAAAAGGCAAAAAAAAAAAAGAAAAAAAAAGCTGAGCACTCCTTCATTCTGACAGGAAGGAGAGGCTCAAGCTTGCATTGTTGAGAACTAGAAAATTAATGACCCTTTTTCTCTTTGAAGTTCATTGGCCTAGAAATATCAAGATGAGCAAACACTCTCACTCAGAGCTGCACCAATTTAAGTCGTAACAAAACACTCCAGTTCTATCTGATGTTAACAGATGCCACAAGTGTTTATCAACTAAAATAAGGAGGACACAAAAACTACCCAGTACCTGTCCTATCTCCCTCCACTTTTAGATAACTTGTTTTTAAATCATGGAGATTATGAACAAAATTATTCTATCCTACAACTGATTGATTTAAAGACGGGCAGATTTTCCTATTTGGAACTCTAAGCATTTATATAGCCACTTTAACCACACAATTACTAAATTAAAAAAAAAAAAAAAAAAAAAAAAAAAAAAAAAAAAAAAAAAAAAAAAGTAATAATACTTCTAAAACTGGCATTATGATTCTGGTAGTCAACCAAGTATTCATACCATGGCTGTTTCAAAGAGTAGAAACTCTAGGATCCAATTTGTCTAAATATTACCAATTCTGTTCAAAAATTCCATGGTATATTATGCTTTCTTTTAATTGTGAAAATATTAACATATCCGTGCTTTATATTTACTACTAAAGAGCTCAGTTGTCAATTTTTAAAGACAACTTGGAATCATAGGCTGTGTAAACAAAAGTGCATATGCAACTTTCAAAAAATGAATGAAAATGTGGGTCATAGATTTCTTTCATTCTGGACTTTGGAATAGTGAGATATGGTATTTTATCAGATGAACTTCAGATGAGTGCACTTCAGAGGAAACTCCTCTCTTGCTCGCCTGAGTTGTTTCAGCAACTATTCTGATTAATAAGATTTCTTTGGAGCAGCAACACATGTGAGTATAGAAGAATCCTCACAACTCTAGGGCAGATATGAGGAAAAAACATTCCATAACCTAGAATAGACAAAACAAAACAAAACAAAAAATTACTTTGAATCTACTGAGTGATCAGTTTGTTTTCTTCTTTCTTAATAATTGCTGGTGAAGTTTAAAATCAGATAAGTCTCACTCATCTATTATAGCTTTTAAACCTCTCAATTTGCTCAGTAGAGACCAACAGCATTCAGTTATCTGTCCAAAGTTATTTTTGCTACGATCATCATAACATAAAAGACAGCCACATTGACTCTATTTTCCTATACTGCTCTGGGCTCACACTATGTGGTCTTTGCTCTTTGGACCATTTCATCTGTGGTAAAGTAAAACCAAACAACACTCTTTCTGCTCCCCCCTTAAGACAGAATGATTTGCACTGGCATACTAATGATATGCATTCAGAGGACACTTCCATGCACAATTGCTTCAAATTAATTCAAAGTATCAGATTTTGAAAGCTGGGACTAAAATATCTGACACAAAAAAGTCCCTACAATTTGAAACCGCCTCAGTTATGAACATAACCAATTAATTTAGTAACAAGGGGTCATTTAAGCAGCTCAAACCACTTTGTGGGGCTGAATCATGATTTTAAAGTGTTAAGATTTTAACTAAGAGCTAGAAGCAATTTATTAGAAAATGATAGGTTAATGATTATTAGATGCCTAAGTTAGAGCTAATTGTTATATTTTGAAAATGTTTATAGAAGAAAGTGGAGTAAGTGAACAACCATAAGAACAGTAAAAACAATGGCCAACACCTGGACTTCGTATCAATCAATCACAAAGCAGAGGACCTTGGATGGTGCCACAGGGTCACAGAGACCTGATGAAGACTCTCCTGACTTCATCCTTTGAGACCACTGACCCAGTTCAAGAGAAGAACTGCACACGAGTGAAGGACTAATAGCCTCATTTTAATACAGAGCGGGGATGGGAGGTGCTGGGGTTATGCATATGTATTGCATGTAAGATCTTGGAAAATAATAGAGGGCAAAGAACCTTGTTTGGGGCTGCCACACCTTTCAGAGATGACTCCCGTGCCACTCGCCGGTGAATAAACATACCACTTTCTAACTTTAATTAGTTAGAGGGTCTTTGTCCGTGATTATATCAGTTTTGAACAACTCAGGGCTTTGAGTTTTCTCCAGTTAAAACTAAAGATGTAGTTTCATGAAAGTTGTACCTCAATATTACAAGTACCAAAAGTTACTAAAAAGAAAAAGAAGAAAAAAATTACGCTAGCATGAAATAAAATATCTCCAAGATAAAGGAAAAAATGCATTTACTTTAGCGACCTTGAGGGTGAAGGTTTCAATAAACAATATATAAGCAGCTTCTCAGAATATACAGAATACAGAATAAATTGAATCTGAGAAAACACTGATAATTATAGCACAAGAGATTTCCTTCCCTAAAAGGAAATTGGAAAATGTGACAGAGAAGAAGAAAACAAAAATAAACCCCAGAAAAACAAACAAGCATCCCCAAAAGCCTCTTAAGAATGAACAGTAGGAAGAATAAACTTATTTAAGCACCTCAAAGATGATGAGAGGGACTGGAAGAAGAAAAAAGGAAGCAGTCATGAAAAGCAGTGGTTATTGCAGCAGCTGGTATTTTCTAAAGATGACAGAACATTTTTCCCTTTCATGACAATCCTGTGAGTATAGAGGGTTGCCATCAGCATCTCCTGCCTGCTGGTATTCGTACTCCTATGTCACAAGAATTTTGTTCTTGCCAAATAGAAGGGCAAACCTATCAGTAATGTAGATTCTGCTTCAGAGGCCGCTGTAACACCCAGAAAAGAGGACCATCTTGTTGGCTTGAAACCCAGTTGGTCTTAACTTTTCCATTGAACACAGCTGGTCAGAGCTCTGGAAGTCTGTTAAAGGAATATCCATTTATATACAAACATACACTTTTTAAAATATATATGTATTTACATATATATATAAAGACATAGATAGATATAGATGGAGATGGAGATGGGGATGGAGATAGATGATATATTCTCCCAGTAACCCATCTCCTTAGAACAAAGACCTTACACAGTGTTGATAAACTTACACCCCAAGGTATATTTTTCATCTTCAGTCACAGACAAAATCACTGTTCTGTTATGTATGTTTACACACAGGGGGGAAAAGCAGAATGGATTAAAAAATCCCTGGTACATCCATAAGAAAGGCTAAGCTCTGTAAATTCTGTCTGCTGTTTAATTGCCTCTCTAAATCACTAGACTGTATGTGATTTTGCACTTGCTGTATATAATTTCTGAATGACCAAGGCTGGCAGATCAGCTTTCATTTTTATATGTGCTAACAATTTTATGCATGCATGTGTGCATATCAGTCAACCCATAAAGTAATTGGGACAAAGACGTTATTATTTTAATTATATTGTAAAAGGCTAATTTTATAGTCATGTAAAACTGCTGGATTTCTCAAACAACCACACAGTATTGCATAATCCCTAGCAATTAGTTTCATCAGACAATAAACCTTTCATCAGCAAAATGGTACATAGTACCAGAAATGCAGCATTGGAGAACAATGGGATGAAGTATAAGGTGTGAAAAAGAAAAAGGAAAAAAAAAAAGAGAAACAAACAAATCCAAATCAAGCTCATAAAAACCAAGGCATTTACTCCAGTCTGTCTGAGAACCATCCCATATAAAATAGATTACAATGGATCATATAGTGAATCTTTGAACCTGCACAGCGTCTATAAACTTTCTGGTTTTTTATAGCTATGAATAGTAAGAGTAAATATGACTAAGAATACTGAAGTTTTTTCTTTGCTTGTGTTCATGGTCCTAGTGCATGTGAACCACAAAGTACTGCAGGAAGATTGCCAGAAATAGTCAAAAACCCTCTCCTTCTTTCCTCTCCCCATTGCTTATTGCTATCAACCAATAGGTCTCAAACAGATCTAGACAGCCTCCCAAGAAGAAAACTTTTGACATCCTAGTGCACATCACATGGGAAGGTAATGCAGTCATATCAGCAGAAAACACCTGTCTGTTAAAAAAAGCCATTCAGACTGGCATAAGGTCTGATAAAACTTCCATAACAACAAATTAGAATTCTTATAACATAAATAAAACTCCTCTTTTCAATTCCTGCTCTTCTCAAACTGTCAGGTTTTGGGCTGAGATTTTTTTGCTGTAAGGCTGCCTGAAAATTATCTTTTAAAGTTATGCAACTGCTTTACTCTAATGGGTCTCTTGATTAAACAGTTACATGGACAAGGGAACTCCACACCTAGCAAAAGGAAAAAAAAAAACAAAAAACCAAAAAAAACAAACCAAAACATATTCCAGAGTTATGCTAGAAAACTTTAAATTCAGACCCAGGAGGATAAAATCATACAATCAGGTTTCATTTGCTTTTCCTATGTTAAAAATCTTAGAAAATTGAGCTGCGCAGTCATCACACCTCATTCTTGGTACTCATTGTCAAGAATAAGACCAGCTTATGTTCCCTCCTAGTCCCCACCCTTCTTTTTCTAAAAGCCACAGGGAGAAAAAAAAAAAAAAAAAAAAAAAAAAGGTTTAAGATGAAAGTCAAGAAAGACTAGCTGTCAAGAGGCTAAGGTTGTCACAGTGTCTCTTACTCATTATTTATCTGTCACTGAGAGACTAAACAAGAAACACAGGCATGAAACTGCTAAATCTGACTCACCCATTTTTATGTTTATAAAGAACAGTATGAGAAAGTGCAATCAAAATGAGCTGTGTGTTCTGCTACACAGTACTGGATATATTTAAGGAGGTTGATATCACAGTGGGACAGAAAAGGATTCAGTAATTCAAAGCCACAAAAAATGATACTATTGTTTCTTTCTCAAATTTCTTCTGAAAGCACAAACCAATTACTATCTGAAATGGGTTGGAAGAAACTTTAAGGTAATTATCTTTCTTTATGGGCTTTTGTTTTTTTCTGCAAAGGAGCTCCATCATTATGGATAGAGAAGGCCAGCCTAAATTGCTACTGATGTTACCTGTGGCTTATGTGGCCTCATTATGCGTGAGGTCAGCATGGAATTTTTTCTGAAACCAACAAAATACTGTGGGTTTTTCCTGCTTGGATTTTGTATGATAAATTTAGGATAGGCCAGCTTAGAAGTGTGACAGGTGTGAAATTGACATCAAAGTATTCAAGAAAATGAAATGCAAACAATTTGAAAGGCATAGGATTTTCATCTACCTTTCAAGAACTCTGTTTTATTTGCTTTTGACATCTTTACTTACCATCACATGTTTAAAGACCAATGTCTAATACACTTTCATGAAAGATTCTTTGTAAAAAGTCAGTATCTGTGCTGTGTCAATTACAGAAAAGATCTGCAGTGCAGAAAAATGTGGGAAAAATAATGATAAATGAAAAATTTTGGAGTGCCAATCACAAGGTAAGTAAATATACCGCTATTCCATAAAATATTAATAACCACAAAATGAAGTTGCAGGAAGATAATTAATCAAGTTATATCAAAATCATGATGAATACAAATATGTATAGTTTAGCTTACCTCAGGAGAACAAGATTGATTTGTTCTTCTTGGAAATCCATCTCCAAGTATAGGAGCCTAAGGATGTCAGAAAATGGTTGTGAATATGAGCCTAAACCTTGCCTGACTCTTTAGTTAGTTACTCTGATGTAAATTTTTATTATGAATTTATGGAATTCCTTGTTATTTGTGGGTGCTTCCTGTCTATATAGGTCATCCAGTTGATAGACTATTCTCAAGGAAGATGCTGAATATTTTTAACTTTATAATTCCCTACTTTTTTGATAGAAAATCACTGTAGCACAATAAAAAACAGATTTAAAAAGAACCCACAAAAACAAACATCTAGATATCAACAGCTTGACTTAAACAAGGGATTGCTAAGCAAATCAAAATCTAAAAAGCAAGATACAACTAGAAATTGAGACTATTACTCTGAATAATTGGTCATGTTTGCAATGTTCTATTGCAGAAGTTCTTGCTAGCTAAGGGTAAAGCTGATTTGACTGAATGTTTTCCTGCAGATTGCCTTGTGCTATCTTGACATGCAGAAAAAAGAATAATAATAATAATAATAAATGTTAGTTCAAAAATGAAGTCCTATACTTTTAAATTATTTAAATATTTATTCTACCCCATTGGCAAGAGCACTTGTCCCACCTTGGCGGACACTTGGTGGCCCCAGTTGTGGCAGATACACTATTACCTCTCTTCCTCCCCCTTCCTGCCCCCCACAGTGGAGGGAGTAAGAAGTGCAAATCCTCTTGGTCAGCAGGTCGGACCTCCTGCCAGTGAGAGGCCTCAGCCCAGAGAAATTTCTGGACCATGACTGTGTACAATAATGAGCTCCAAACCAACAAGGTTATAAATGGGGCCTCTGACAGAAGCCATGTGCAGTTTTCCTTGGAACAGCAGTTCTGTGATGGGAAACCTCCCCATGGGGCTGGGATGCACTCAAGAAGACTTCCAGGCACTGAGTGCCTCTATCCCTTTGCCAGGGGAGTGACTGTTTAGAATGGATGTCTGAGTTATCCCTTCATCTTTCCGGTGAAATGAACCCCTGAGGAGAGGCATCCCATGCATGTATGAGTGCAGGTGCACTTTGGGTCATCGTTCTTGTCCTTGCAGGGACAATACCTCTGACTGGTAACACTGAACTTGTCGCTGCTATGGAGTTACCATAGTTTCCCTTCCATTTGTTAGTTTCAGCCATTGGTTTTTGGTTGCAAATTTATGTTTGTTTTATGTTTTATGTTTATTTGTGTCTTAACCTTTGTGAAGTTCTTTTTGTGTATGTCCATGACAATATTCCTTTATATAATGGCAGAAATTTCTTTTAAGTATCCTGCACCTGAGTTTTACATACATGGAAATAATGCTGTGAACTTCTTCTTTAGAATCAATAAGACAAATTGCCATGACAATTAAACAATGACTACAATTTTGTCCCTTGTGTCATAGGGTCACAAAGTTATCATAGAGATAGAACATGTCTCTTGTGAGGAAAGGCTGATAGGACTGGGATTGTTCAGCCTGAAGAAGAGATGGCAGCCTTCCTAAAGGGGGCCTACAAGAGAGCTGGGGAGAATCTTTTTACAAGCATGTAGTGATAGGACAAGGGGAAAGGGCTTCAAACTAAGAGAATTGTTGAGCTCATGACTGGGGTTCAATAGTTTGTCATGGCCAAGAAAAGGTGCATTTCAAAAGTAATTTCTTTCCTTTAATACTCAGATAAGATCTGAACTATCTGTGTAGAAGAGATCACTGCTTTAAAGCTCCAGTAACATTGCTGCTGGAGTAGGAGATTATAGCAGTTTTCTTTATTAGTACTCTAAGTCAGGAATTTCTGAAGTATACTAACAAGTTAAGTACAAACTGAACAGCTACCTCAGGCTACAAGAAGTTCAAAATTATGCTTAGAGGCAATGTCAAAAAAACCTTTGAGAGCCTAATTCCTAGAATGGTTGGGGAGTGAAAAGAATAACTTGAAAATGCTCGAGAAGAAAATGCTTCCAGATGTGACTCTCCAGCACAGAGGAGCATGCTCTTTGAGTTTTTTATGCACACTTCACCGTGCAGCTACCCAGTGCTCTTGGCCTTGGACAAAGAGGTGGTTGCAGTGACTTTGGGGTGGAGAATAGCCTTGCAGCCCGAGCTTCTTCCAGAAGACCTTGGAATTGATCTTTTCATCATAAAAGCTTTACTGATAAATTGCCTATTAAATGGCACATTTATTTTTCTTGTAAAACTATCATTCAAATAATACAGATTAGATTATTATCTATTAGGAGCTATTAACCATTTGCCAGTTCCTAGTGGTGCACTTCTTTATTACAAATATAAGCAAAAGAAATTCACAAAGGAGCAACAAATTTCTGATTAGATCATTGTTAGTAGTTTAGTCCAGGTTTTGGGGCATTCAGACAATACTGGAAGAAGAGTAAGAAATTTTTGTCTGGGTGAATCTGCAAGCCATATGAAGTTAACCTTCTGCTAAGATACTCGGTTGTAAAGGAAGAATAATATCCTCAGGACACCTAAACTTGTGAGATTTTGCCACTAATCTAAAGGTAAAACTCTGACTTTCCAGAGGAACCTGCACTTTTTCCAGTGATGTCTGATAGACTGAGATACTCTAATTGAAAGGCAGCAAAGCAGGTTTTGGAGAATGGCACAGGATCTAGAATTTAAAGGATTTCCCATTTAGTCATGGGTATGTCAGATGGGCCAAGCTGGGTCAAATAAAAATACAGAACTTAAGATGGAAAATGTTATACTAATGTATCCTTATAAAGAATAGGGAAGGAATATGTGACGTGACATGGGGAATTGGAACAGACCACAATACTTACTTCATGCCTTTGCAGCCTACCCCACCACTCTTGAAAAGCAGGGTGCCAAGGCTTGGGAGAGTAACTAGTAATCCGTATCTTTTATGATGGACTAGCAGTCCTAATAAACAGGTTGTTTTAAAGGGACACATATTAGATGCTACATTTAATCCCCATGTTGTACTGCTCAGCCAGAAGGAGCAGCTAACAAACATTATACTGAGGTCAGAGACTTTAATAACATAAACACAATGGACTGGCTACTGAAGGTGTCATTACCACATAACATTGAGAAACATTGCCACTTCTCATTTGTTTCCCTTTTGGTGTTGTTGTTGTCCTGAAGATGCCAGGTGATGCAATGATGCAATTAATGCAAACTTACCTTTTTGAAAAGGTCATCTTTCCATTTGAAGTCAATTTCTTTGGAATAGTCGTCCAACAGCAGTGTTCCCAGTCGTTTCACTGGCATTCCAAGTGGCATTCTATTGACTACTTAACAAAACCTACTTAAAACAAATTATAAATGAGAGTTCTAGCTGTCAGATTTCTTGTGCAATTCTGAATTTTCAGCAAGTATGCAATAGTTCTCCATTTTATTTTTTAAACCAATTTTATAATCCCTTTATTTTCAAAATATACATGTATACAGCATACTGAATTGTACACATTAAAATAAACCTCCTACTTTGATGAATTGATATTTTAAATCTCATTGTAAGCAATTGCATTGCAAACATTCAAACTCAGAATACTAAAGCATCTTGTAGATGGTAAAGCATCTCTATCTGTCTAACAATTACACAAAATGAAAAAGTGGACCTTATTACTGAACTTCAACAGTGTTCTGCATTTCAGTTTCTAGTGGAACTTAGGTTTAGGTTTTTTCCTGTTGTACTCCACAATTCTTGGGAGAAGTACTGATAGGTTTTTACTACCTATGTTTCCTTCAGTCTGAAAGGAACATATTGACATGAAGAATCTGGAAGAGAAGAAAGCTACTCCCTCTCAAAAAAGTGTCTGATATGATCAATTCTTTATCTTTTGAAGTTGTATTCAGGTGATTGTCAGCAGTTGTTCACCTTTCAGAGTGAATATATTTTATTCTTTCATATTTGTGAATCCAAACCCAGAATACTTAAAGATACAGAGCACTTTTATTTCTCAGAAAGAGCAAAAGAAAATTTTAAAAAGGTACTCACTTGTCTAACACTTCTTTGCCTTTTAGAAGCTGACTGTAGTGATTATGTCAAATTAACATACTTGGTTAATGGGACTAATTATTAACATAAGCCACACTCATACACACCTTCAATCCTATTCTATCCAGTTTCTGAGAACCTATGGTTGCAGATAGAAAATTAAATAAACTTATTTAAAATGTTTAGTATTATAAATAAAATGAGTAATTGGGAATGCATTGAATGTACTCCATGCTGCACATATAAACTAAAAAATATCTCTATATAATATACCCTGAACAGGAGATACAGTGGATAATAATTCTTGTGAAGACCTCTAGCACCTAAATGTCTGAGATTTGTAAAGTTAAAACAAACAAACAAACAAACAAAAACCACAATATCATGCAGACATGAATATTTACAAATACTAGGTTTTTAATAGAGTAAACATCTGTAATGAATGCTCTAGACTTTAAAGAAACAGAAGAAAAAATGCTGGTTTTTATTATACCTAAAAATCTTAAGTAACACTTAACAATCTCAAGAGTTTGGTTCTTTAACTGAAGAGATCTTCTAACAGATAAAACTCAAAACATTTTACCCCAACTTGAAATTTTGCCGCAAAACTACTACATATTCCTTTGTAATGTCTGTGAAATGCTGACTTTCACTTTTATTACTAATACAGACTTCCCACTTTAAACCAGAAATCAAACTGAGTTCTCCAGTCTTGCCCAGTCAGCAACTCAGTAATACTGAATTGTGCTGCACTCTCTTTTTCCTTCTTCCTTTCTCCTATGCACCTATTTAATGGTGTTTTCCAGCCTCCAGGAAACTTGTATCCACACAGTTTTTATCTCCATCACTGCAGTGGGGAGGAAGGTAATTATTTACCCAATGAATATTTTATTATTTTCTAGAAAAATAAGGACAATTCTATGACAGATAAATGCGTAAATTGGAATTTAAGTAGCATTGCAATGTTTATACCTCAGTCAAAAATTGCACTCAAAATAATTTTTTGTTTTCAGTAATAATGCAAAAAAAGAGTAAATTTTGAACACTTGCTTTCTCTTTTGATGTGTATGCATACGTCAAGGAAGTGCATATCTTCTTAAATGGATTAAAAGAATCCCTAACAACAAAACTTACTGTCCTCTTGGTTGAAGTGTAACAAAAAAACCTGCAAATAAACTACCTTTTAAAAATCTGTTCTGATATTAATTTCATTCTATACCTTATTTCTATACTATGATATTGAGAGTGAAGCTCAGAATCTCTGATTGCATCTCAGAGAGAGAGAGGAGTGCTGCTGATGGTGCTCAAGGGATTTAGTATTAAGAATTCTGTGTTCAAAGATTTCACCTGATAATACATCAGAACTACACTGGTTGTACAACACTTGCCAACATATTTCTGAGAGGTGATTTACTTGTTAAAACCCACATGAACAAATAAGAAAATTATTATGCCTTAATTATAGTCAAAGTTCAGTGTAGAAATTATCATTCACCTTGTCATGATTCTCTTTGTCATGTGAAATGTTTCAAAGTCCTCATCTCTTTGTCTTTGTAAATTTTATATCTCTTTACAGATTGCCAGAAGTGAAATGCAAGGTAATAAGATATGGTAATAGAAGTAAAAATGAAATATTTGGTTTATAGATAATGAGCTCTCAGCATATATGATAGGTAGGTGCAATTATAAAATGGGAGAATATGAGAATTATCAATAGCAATTTATATTCTTCAGGCAGACAGTTGTACACCTAGTTATCAGCAAGGAATAATTCTATGATTACATTCAGCTTGAAAATGCCTTGCTAGATTTTTAACAGGGTCTCCAAAGCTGACTGAGAACTATTATTTCACTGATTTGTCTTCTTTTTTCAAAGTGTTAGGAAAATACTTCTTTGTCATCTGTACTAGATTTGGCTGGGATAGACTTAAATTTCTTCATAGCTGCTTATATGGGGCTGTGTTTTGTATTTGTGATCTAAAAAGTATTGATAGCACACTGATACTTTATCCATTGCTGAGCACTGCTTACACACTACCAAGATGTTTCATACGTCTCACACCATCCCACCAGTAAGGAAGCTGGAGGTGCACCAGAAATTGGGACCTTTTTGTGCACTGGAACAGCTGATCCTAACTGACCAAAAGGTTATTCAATACCAGATGATAATGTCCTGGTTTCATCTGGGATGAAGTTAATTTTCTTCTTAGTAGCTGGTCCAATGCTTTGGTTCAGATTCAGAACAGTGTTTATAACACACAGATGTTTTAGTTGTTTTTATGTTTAATGTTTAAGTAGTGCTTACTCTGAATAAAAGACTTTTCAGTGTCTCGTGCACAACGATCTGTGAAGGAACATAGATGGGAGTCCCCCTTTCCTGGAGGTGGCAGTATAGCTGCCTGCTGAAGGGAAGTAGTGAATTAATTCCTTCTTTGGCTTTGCTTGCATATGTGACTTTTGCTTTCCTTATTAAACTGTCTTTATCTCAACCCATGAGTTTTCTCACTTTTACCCTTGCACTTCTTTCCTTTTGGGTTGGAGTAAGTGAGTTGCTCTGCTAAACCACTTAATTGCCAGATGGGGTTAAACTGTGACAGCAATTTTTTTATAATTTTTGGACAACCAGAATCTGTATGCTCCTAAGCATTTTGCTTTGCCTCTGTTTTTCCTCCAGAATCAGAAGCATCACATAGAATTTATATTCAAATATAAATTTGAATAAGGACATCATCAAAATTTATTTAACAATTTTCGTTCATGGTTGATTTTTATCTGATTATCTGGTTGTGCTGCACTTTGCTCTAGAGTACTTAGTGAAAGTGCATGTCAAATATCAGAATAAAATCAAATATGTCCCAATGGTGTCATAGAGCACACATAGTCCAGGAAATACAGAATACTGAGACAGAAGAAAACATGGAAGAGAGTTCACCAGAGGATCTGCTACCCTGTAAAACATACTAAGAAGACAACATCAGCTTCTTGGAGCAATTTTATAAACCCTGACAAAACAGTTGAAATTGTTTGTGCTATCCTAATCTCTTTTTTCTGAAGAGAAATGCCATAACATAATTCTCTCTTATTTGACTTTAGAAAAAACATTCTTCATAAGGATAAAGCTATCTGCTCCTCATTTTTGCTGTACTCAATTCATGTCACATTTGAAGTATTATGATCCTCATAAAAACCATTACCATCTTCTGTCACTTCAGCTCTTTGTTCTTCCACCCGCACTGCTCCTGTCACCTCTAATGCCAATACAAAATGGCTCATGCAGAATTGGCATGATGAACCTTGCTACTCAGCATCTTTTAAAAGAAGGGACTGCTCATGAAAGCCACAGAAATTCAGCAATAGTAGCACCCAAACTGGGGCCAAAGTTGGATTGCAGCAGGCACTTAGGCAATCCAAAGAGCATATGTGCCTGGACAGAATACTTCCTTTGATTTGTGAATGACAGCACACTGTTGCATCAGTCCTTGCTAGGAAAACAGAAACATGGCAAATTCAAGGCAAGAAGTATTTGAATGAAGAACTCCAACACAGCGATTCTGTTATACTTAAACTGACCATTTATACAGCAACATGCCCATGTTATTAAAACTAGTGAACTACTAAAACTAAGCAAATAAATTGTTGTGTTATTCCCTAAAAACTGTTATTAATGAGATTATTGAGGCTTAGTAGTCTTTTGTTGAATTCTGTTTAATTGTTTTGCCAGATGATCTTTGCTTAAGAGACTTTAAGATGATCTCTATTATATAGTCATTATTACTGTTGTACTTACATAAATGACTGAAGGTTTGAGAGTGCCATAAAATAATCATAAGGAAGAAAAAGGATTGCTAAGAGTACAGCCTAGATAGACCTAGTGAAGAAAAACTAGTAAAAGGCATGCAGAATTTTAGCATCAATCAAAAAGTTTGTGAATGGAAATAAATTTTTTTGAGATATATGAGAAAATTTAGACAAACATGGTTGTTTGTACAAATTAAAAAATACACTTCCTCTGTGGAAATATTTTAATACCTATTGCACATCAGCAGTATCAAAGTTAGATCAGCTCTAAATAAAACATACACCTTGAACAAGTTTTCTCCCAACAGATATTTAAAATTGTCTGAAGTGAAAGCATTTAAAGCCCCATCTGATATTCCCACATAGATTCTAAAGTACTACAGGTATTCAAATGAATTTTCACATAAAAGTTCAAGGAAAAGATAATTTGAAGGATAAAAATCCAGAAAAAAAATTTAAATTTGTAGTAATTGTGATATATAAACACAATCAGAAGATATGTGAACTAGCAAAAATGTGTGTTTGCACTCTTGGTATATATTTACATCTATAAAAAGGCCCAAATATAATTTGCTTAAAAATTGAGGTGCAAGGGGAAGACTATTTGAGAAATCATTCTATTACAACACAGTAATTTTTAAAGTCAAAGCATAATAATCTCCCCCTCTCAAAACATCACATAAAAATCTGTCTGAAGAAATTAATTTCCTGTTAAGATGGCAACAAATGTTTCACAAACACCTCAACATTGATTTGCACAGCTTCTGCCAAAGGCTTGAGATTTGCAAACCTCATGAAGTTCAGCTTCATGGCCAAGCTCAGCTTCAACCTGAACCTGGGCAAGGGTAATCCCAGACATGAGTTCGGATTGAGAGAACTCAGTGAAAGGAGGCCTGAGTAGAAGAACTTTTGGGTTCTAGTGGACAAGAAGCCTGACATGAGCCAACAATGTGCATTCCCAGCCCAGAAAGCCAAACATGTCCTGGGCTGCTTCCAAAGCAATATGGTCAGCAGAGCCAGGGAGGGGATTCTACCCCTCTGCTCAGTTTGGTGAGACCTCTGATCATCTTCCAGTACCTGAAAGGAGCCTACAAGAGAGCTGGGGAGGAGCTCTTTACAAACAAGTAGTGAGAGGCCAAGGGGGAAGGGCTTCAAACTTAAAGAAAGTGGGAATAGATTAAATATTAGTAATAAATCCTTTACTGTGAGGGTGGTGAAGAAGTGGAACATGTTGCCCAGAGAAGTTGTGGATGCCCCATCCCTGGAAGTGTTCAAGGTCAGGTTGGATGGGGCTCTGAGCAATTCAGTCTAGTGGAAGATGTCCCTGCCCAGAGCAGGGGAGTTGGAATTAGTTGACGTCTGATACCCCTTCTAACCCAAACCATTCTATAATAAACTCCACTTAGCTGAAGCTAGAACTGATGAGAATAGTCTGAGATTGAAGAAATGAGGAGATATCTGCATCTGTAATAATTCAAAGGGCTATTTTTTGTCAATTTAATATTCTTGCAACATACAGTACATTTGATCTGAATAACCAAACTAGATTTTCTGCCTTCTCTATTAGTTCCCATTTTGCCTATTTTAAACAGCATAACATTGTGTATCATATGGATAGTTCTGAAATTATATGGAATTTTATAGAAGGCTAATACTTTTTTAGCTCACTTCACTCACAAACACTTGGTTATCTAAATTATATCAAGGCAAGATAATTCTAAACTAAGATCTGACTCATAATTTGATCAAGTGATTAAAAACATATTGAACTTTTAAAAGAAGCTATTGCTCAAGAAAACATTAGGATTGATATTTATACTACTATTCCTTTAAAATATAATCATTATACATGAAAGTCACCTTTTATCTACAATAGATGCAATTTGTACTCCAGAAGGAAATTAGTCAAGCCACTAAAATGTACATAGGAAAAGCCATCTGCACAGATAAGGATTTTTTCATTTAAGTGATCACAAAAATGACAGCCCCTGAAGTGTCTTTGTGCACATCACGAATTATCACAGACTTGTTCAATCATGCTCTGCAGTGCTGAACAATATACTTGTTTTTATATGAACCAATAAGATCTATGGCTTGTGTTTAGTACTCATTTTAAAAGGTACTAAAGCAGAGCCAATCATTGTACATAAGATGAAGCGATAGTTTAGGGAGAAAATGTGATGAAATGGTAACAAAAAAAGGCCTTTGTTAACCACAAGGTGATAAGAAAAATACTTCAACAATAAGTAAGGTATCAATTTGTCAAAACTAAATTATAAGAGCTGTTGAACTGGAACTTAATACATGGCTAATAGTAAATGTGACAGGGAAAATAGTGTCTTCTATTAAACTGTTAGAGATATGTCAGAAAATTCATTGCTTTTTCAACATTATTGGATGAGTGCAGATAAACAAAATAAATTGCAGAATTTGCTAAGGTTTCCCTAGATTGTTTGCTTGTCCCTGCTTCAGTTTGTTACACCTATTCAGCACAATCTTAGTAAACTTCTGACCAAAGGGACTATTTCACCCAGCCTTGATCAAGCAATAGAGACCACAAATGAGAATCAAATTCCCACAGAGCAAAGTTCTGCAGTGGGAAATGCAAGAATGAAGCTATCACACATTGTTTGTCAACAGTCATTGGCCATAAGGACATGCTGATCTACGGTGGTAAAGCCATTCTTGTCCTCTGTCTGATGGCAGATGTTATAAGTTTGAGGAATGGCTAGGATTCAATGAGGAGAAGAGAGGAAAAAACCCTAGACTATATTGAGTACCCATTGGAAATGGAGTGTAATTAGTTGAACTGCTTTTAAAGGATGTTCTGTCTGCTAGGATGTGAATAATCTACAACTGACCTTGACAAAACAAGGTTTGTAGAAGAAACAAAGCTTTTGGGGAGCAGAAGATGTGGCATCAAAGTGTAAAACACATGAGATTTTTATATATCCAGAAGTACCACCATATAACAGATATGAAAAATACTTTGTTTACTGCTTCCAACATTGGAGGAAGAAGAATACATAACACATTAAGGGGGCAAAATTCATGAAATTTCAGAAATCCTTTAATATTGTCTCTCACTGTAATTATTCACTTTGATCTTCTTAAACAAGAAGTTCAGTTTGAAAATAATGCCTTAGAGAAAAAGGCAGTTTTAAAAAAGTGAGAGGGAAATAACATGCACACAAGCAAAAAACAAAATCTAAGTAGAGGAAAACCATTCATTTACAGAGGAAAATATTACACATTAAGCTACTTGAAAAACTGTTTTAAATCAAGTTGACAATGGGAAAGTTACCATCCTCAGCGTTGTAACTATGAAACAGAGTAGAAGTGAAACAAAAGGCCTTTAAATTTAATAAAAATACACCATCTGAAATGTTTAAACCTTTCCTTCCAAAATATTTTCAGTTCAGAAAGGGAGGAGTGAATTTGGGAGAAAGCAATTTTGTCACACAAGCCAAAATTCATTCCTGAGTGGAACTTCCCAAAAAAATTATCGGCTGAGATAATTGGTAGGTACTTACCAATTTTCTACTGTCAGTTCTAGCAATGCCAAGACTGTTAGTGATGTAAATATTTCCTAACATAGAAACAAATCCACTAATTCTAAACACACTAACATATCTTACAGTTTTATCACAGTAGTCCTAATTGAATTAGATTGCATTCAGTTGTCTGAACAGTCATGCATTTCAATGTTATATACAGAAATAATTGATAGAATATTTTCCTGCCTTGAAAATTCATTCATGTTACTGGTACATGCAGCAGACAATCCTTTGAAGGAATGTAATTTTATCTAATTTCCCAATACATTTTGAAAGGTTGGTGTGGGTTTTTTTGTTGTTGTTGTTTGATTTTTTTTTTGGTGGGTTTTTTTTTTGTTTTGTTTTGTTTTGTTTTGTTTTGTTTGTTTGTTTTGTTTTTGTTTAATGTAGAAGTTTGGGGTATTTTTCAGTAGGTAGAAACAGCCATTTGGAATCTATCATTATCAACCGGATTGTTGCTATGAAGATGATCCTTTACTCTGATGGTGGCTAATTCCCACTAGACAGAGAAGCAAACAGGCTCAGCCTCATTCCAGACCCTGTTGCCAAGCCCTGCCTTTCAAATGTTACCATGCTCCCTGAGACATGGAGGTTGTCCTAGGTTACAATGTAAGATGTGCCCAAAGTATGCATTCTATCACCATCTACATGAGCTGTTGAAGCTAGGTTGGGCAGTGTTTCCCTTGCCCCCTCCCTCCAGACTATCTTCTGTTAATGGCCCACCAATGCCTTCCTGCATGACTCATAGGTAACTCCCTCCAGGAGCTATCTCTGTTTAATGGGCAATCAAGGACCCATTGCATGTGTGTTTGTGGTGGTTTGTTTGTTTGTTTGTTTGTTTTTGTTTTTGTTTTTGTTTTTGTTTTGGTTTTTTCCTCCTATTAATTTTTTTTTTTTTTTCTGACTTGGAGTCTCTCGCTGGTTTTGCCTTCAAGCCAGTACAGAGGTGTAACTTTCTCTTCATATCCCTGCTTAAAACTTTCTGCTGCCCACAGAGTGGTTTAGCTACATGTGTATCAAGGAGCCCAGCCTCGAGAAACTCTCAGGTAAAGTCTCATGACCCTAGCTCAGGTTTCATTAAGATTTTAAATAGTGAGAAAAAAATGTCAAAATGTTTGGAGAGAAATAAGTTAAAACTCCAGACAGAGGCTAAAATTACTGAGATGCGATCATTAGTAGCTAAAAGATGAAAGAGGAAAAGCAAAGACAGGGTATGGTATAAAATTATTTATATAAATTAGGAGGCTACTTGGGAAGCATCTGGTCAAGCATCACCATCACGCCAAGTGGCAGACAGCAACTCAGAAATGTTGAGGACTTTGGAGACAGACCTTCCAATCCAGTCAAATGGATGCATTGAAACCTCTTTAGATAACATACTGCTGGTGAACATAGACATGCTTAACCAAACAGCTCATTACACAGGGCCAGGAGCAACAGTGGGCAGAGGCAACCCTGCACAAAAAGTCCTTCTGTGTTCTGGTCACACAAGTGATGTAGATGCCCAGACAGACCTCATTAGGAATGCAGTGGTGCCATGGTACCAGATGTGGGGTGTGCCTTGTTCTTGTGCCATTACCTCAGAGCAGCAGTGAGCACCCCTAGGGGAGTAATGCCCAGAAGGAGAACTTCTTTGATTAGAACTCCAGGAGGAGGTGAATAGTTTGAGGGGTTCAAGAGACAGACTACTAGAATCACACTTTATCTTCCCTGGGACAAGCCCAGCAGGAAGACAGTATGTATCATATGGAGGATTCCGTATTCTGTCTCCCCCTAGCTGGTCATGGTGGCTTAAGGAATAGGTGGAAGTGTTACCCTGGTTTTTCTGAGCCTTTTGATTTTCTTAAATGGAGTCAAATCTTTTTAGTTATTGTACAATATTAAGAGCAGTTTTTTACCTTTCACACAGATGTAACATAAACAAATCCTTTGTTTTTCATTCTCTGTCCTTTGTTTGCATATTTCTAACCTGAAAACAATTGTAACTGACAATTGGTCTCGCCATTGAGGCTGAGGGGTGGAAACCCCAAAAAGCCAATCTTTTGCTAGACCCACAAATGTATAAAAAGTAAAAATAAACAAAGGAGCTCTCTTCTTCTCTTCACTCTTTCAGCTGGGAGCTGGATCAGAAGAACCTCTGCGAAAATCTCTTGTCTGCGTGTGATTGCTTTGTGTGTCTCGGTGACATGGAAGCAGCAATCAGCTCCTGCCCTGTGCAGAAGACACATCTCCTCCGTGGCTACCCCTCCTTCTCAAATGCCCTTGCATAGTAAGTATGAGGCTCTGCAAGTGGACTTTAACGATGATGAAGATGATAGTCCATTTAGATTGGAGTAGTTCCATTATTACATTGGCCTATAACCTGTTTCAAAATCACTTACATAAGGAAAAAAAGACAAGTCATTGTCATAGGAGACTTTCCTGAGGGGCACAGAAGGCCCAAAAATCTGACAGGATCCACTTCTCAGAGAAGTCTGCTGCCTCCTGGGGACATAGGTTAAAAAAGCGATGAAAAAAATTTCTACCATGACACAGCCCTTGCATTATTATCCATTATTGTTTTATCATGCAGGAAGTGATACATTGCCATAAGTCCAAGGGTAATCAAAAAAGGCTTCAGGGCCTAGGCATGTCAGGTTAAGGAATCAGGAACATTGTTCTCCTCTATCCTTCTTTTTGCAGGGAATGATGAGGGAAGAAACAGGAAGAGCCAGAAAATCAATACCTTGCTGGTGTCACTGGCAGAACTTGGGGGTTTTTGATGACAGTTCAGTCTGCGTAACACCAGGCCTATGGGCAACAGATGAGGTTCACCATTATGAAAGAGAGATAAGGATCTTCACACAACAGTTGGCAGAGCTCCCTGAAAGAGCTTTAAACTAGTTTTGAAGGGTAAAAGTGATAAAACCAGACTGACTAAAGAAAATATATTCTCTTACGTAGCCTTCCCCACGGAACTAGACGGCCGACAAAGGTAAAAGAAGAGTCTTGACTCTCTGGCTTGGTTGGATCGTTCTGCTTTTATTCTTATGTCCTGCCCAGCCTTGAGACCCTATCCGATGGAAAGCTGGTGCCAGAGAGTGCTGGCCCCTCCCCTGCCGTGGCTTTTTCCCCCAGGGGCCAGGGCCCATAGGCGAGACCCAGAGGCATTGCTCAATCAGTGTTCAGTGGGAGGAAACAGGATTAGGTCACAACTCAGTGAGGGGTTGGGCACAGCTGGACAGGGACAGATAGGAAAGAACTTTACAAATATAAACCCAATTAATGCATCACAACACTCTTAGTCATACAGTTTAGTTTTAAGTAGTCCTACAAAGAGCAGGGAGATGTACTTGATCCTTATGAGTCCCTCCCAGCTTGGGATATTTATGATTCTATCTGAAGATGTATGAACACCGTGACCTAAAAGAGGGGTGGCAGCACTGTGTGCTTGAATCTGCACTCAGTCCAACCTATTATATCAATAGGAAAAATGCTAAAGTGTTCAATATATTTATAATCAAGTTTGAATAAATGAACAAAGTAATTGGAAAAAAAAAAAAAAAAAAAAATCATTGCTATAAGAGACTGAACAAGATAAATTTAACCAGGGTAAATATCAGCATGGGAATATTGGAACAATGCACAAAGAGGCGAACAGAGAAATTGGCACAAAATTATTTGTATTATCTCCAACTATCATGGCTTATGTAACCTAAAGGTGTGTATTCTATTTCATCTGTTGAAAGCAGTTTTTTGGGAGGTGTGTTGTCCTCCTAACTCCTGGGGGGAGGGAGGAGGATGCCTTCTGATAATGGCCCAGCCATTAAAACCAGGTGGGGCAGTGTTTCTTATCTCGTTCACCACCCCTCCATCCTCCAGGGGAACATCTTCTGATAATGGGCCATTGTGAGATGCTCCACACAGTGGGGGAGGAGCCAGCTGTTCCTAGCTAGATAAAAACTGGGACTGAAGGATGCAAAGTATGCTGTTTTTCCACTGTATTCCTGGAGGAAGACCGAACACATCTTGTCACCACTGGACTTTCTACAGGATCATCTCTACTCCACAGAACCACATCTGATACTCCAGGAGGACTTATTTGGACTGCTTCCAACACCCTGACCACCAAGGTGCCAGGTCATATCCCTGACTCTGTCAGGGTTTGTTTTTTTTCTTTTTTTCCCCAGGATTTTTGTTTGCTTCCTTGCCTGTTTTTTTGTACTACTACTTTTTTCCTTTTTTTTTCTTTTTTTTTTTAATATTCCTAGTAAAGAACTGTTACTCCTATTTTCCATATCTTTGCCTGAGAGCCCCTAATTGCAAAATTATAATAATTTGGAGGGAAGGGTGTTTACATTCTCCATGCTCTCTCGGTTTTAAAAGACAGGTATCTGCTAGGGAGAGGCAGGCCTCTCTAGGAATGGGGAATTCAAATCCTTCCCTCCGTGTTATTATAATTTGGAAGATTAAAAAAAAAAACTTTTCAGTCAGAGCTATGGGGAAAGGAATAACAGTCCTTTACTAGTAAATATAACAGGACAGACAAAAAACCCAACAGCAATTATAACAATAGTAGAACAGAACCAAGAACCCCGAGGGCAAACGGTGGAAACTCCGGCCCTGATGGCTGGAAAGCAGTGGATTTTGTCCTCGGCAGGCAGGGGGGTGTCCTGGCAGGCAAAGTGGGCAGTGCTGGAGAAAGCCCGCAGCGGCTGGACCCAGGCTGACCCAAAAATCCAGCAGGGCAGCGAAAAAGCTCCGAATTCCTGGGCGCTCCAACAGATGATGGAATTCCCAGGACCAGACTCCTCCGTTAGCCGTGGACTCCAGGCAGCTATTAGTAGCCCGACCGTCCTCCCCGGGAAAACCGAGAGCAGTGAGTCCTCCACCCTCTGCTCCTGGGAGCTTTTTTCCCTCCCCCAAAACTAAGTGATCCACTTCCTTTGTCGGGTTGAGCATCCTTTTAACTATCAGCATTTAGTCTCCTAGCTACTTATGGGGGGGAAAAATTCTACAGGAAACTTAACCCTCAACGCATGCCAAGGGAGGCTCTAGCTTTCCCTGGCAGACAACTGTCTTTCAAAACCAAGACACCATGCCTTTCAGCTCTCTTTTCCCAATCAACACACCCGCACACACATCCCTCCACACACACACACCTGCTTCCTCAGTTCTCAATTCCACTCTCTTAAAAAAATCAATAATGAAGAGTATTAACAGCACCAAAGCTTAAGACTTGGGCAGATCAAAACAGTTTATGTAAGCAGATGTGTATGAGATATTGGTGCCAGTATGATGCAAACTATTTTCCAGAAACAAAATAAAGAAATAATTTTAAAGAAACTCAATGTGGCAGGTAAAGTTGGTGATTCAATGGCTACATTTGTCAGAATATGCCAAGACAAGGACCACAATAAAATTCTGCTAATAGCCAGGTTTCTGTATTAAGTAGTATGACAGAATGCCTGACTCTTATTCTCTAAAACATATAGACAAAAATCACTATATGTGGGGCTCCATATATATATTTAAAAAGTCCTGGCATACTTTAAGAGTTTTCTATTAGTTTCCTAAATTAATGAGTTAATTGTTACAAAACATTACCTATCATTCAACTAGTTTTGCACACATACCAAGTCTTCTAAATAGATATTCCCAAGAGACTCTAATTTGAAATTTTGATGGAGGATCTGAAGCTAAAACCTCTCCAGCTCACACAGCTCCCAATTCTCTGAACATGAGAAAAGCACATTGCAAAGAAAATGTTCTATCCAAATTTTATGCTACCTCATTTCATAATATGTAAAAGAACAGGTCTCAAAAAATCTAAGCAACTTTCAGGGAAGAGTCTCATGATGGGATGTTGAACGTAATGCATGGTATGGAGCTAAGAATTGATAAGCTAGTACACGTTTTAAGAGACAAATAACAGAAAATATTAGTCTATGTACAACACAGCTAGTTCAAATTACTACAAGATAGCCTCAATGATATGATTTTAATTTTTTTCCCCAGAAAAAACAACTGTGCCTCTACCCCTCTGTTTTGGTGTTTTTCTCAGCCTTCAGGGTTCCTCTGCTTGCTACAGTGGAGCATTCCAGTCCCAAGTAACAAAAGTGGAGGTAGCTGTGAAAAGACATCACCCTCCTCAGGTCTCTCCCAGTAGAGATTCTGTGTTTGCTATTTATGAAAAGGATTTCCTCCTCCTCAACCCTAAGCCTGTGTAGTTTTATTTTCATATCTTTCCTCAGAAAATCTTGGCAGTCTTTTCCAGGTACCCTGGGCAGCATGTCTCATGCTTGCTGGTCACCTCCAGCTTCCAGCCTGGGAAAACCCAGGGTTAAGTTGATCATACAGCAAGGACCACAACTGTCACAGCATCAGCACAACTGGTATTGCACAGCCCCACTCACCCCAAAGGCGTAAGAGTCACCCCCAACAGTGAGGACAACCAATGCCCTTATAGCACCCAGGTCCCACAAGCCCTAGATCCTGCCTGCCAAGGTACTGGGGAATTAGCAGGATTATGCTAGTCATGGGAAAAAAAAAAAAAATTAACATTGGATCTACTCTGTGTGCAGATCCCACACTTCTGTTTTGTTCTTCAGAAGCATAACAGTTTTCCTGTAATCTCAGTGGTGTCATAACTTGAGAAGAACACTGTCTGCAGTCATTTTCTGTGTGTCATCACAGCCAGCACATTTTTAAACTGTGTTTAAAGCTTATTTCTTACTAAACTTTTTCACCAAAACAAAATTCCTACATTTAAAACATTTATAGAAGCCTTGTGGAAGGAAAGAGGAAATAAAGTTTTCACCTTTGAGGTGGACAGACCAGAAGCAAATTTGAAGGAGTGTAGCTCCTACATTAGGCACAAGGTATCCTGAAATGTGTCAAGAACACTGTTCCTGTGTAGCTCTTTAGCATTTTCAATACCTTCAAGGGCTATTAAAGTACTTTTTGGGGTTTTTTTTAATAGTTAAAAGTCCTAACACAAATGGATTTATATAGTGTAACAAGTATTTTCAAGTGTTTTTAGAGACTATTTTACTGGGGGCCATTGAAAAGAAAAATCCAACTGTCACTGAATATAGTTTTTGACAAGTTTAGGGACTCAAAAGTGCTTTTTGTTGCCAGTATCAGGTGCAAAATATATTGCTAGGAGATTAAACCAATGTTCTCTGACCTTACAGTAAATTCAATACCCTTTTATCTCTGGGGAGCTTGTTGAAAATTCATCTATGAGTTCAATACCTCTAACAAACTCTCTGAACAACGATCACCACAAACCAACTTTGAAACTATTTTGCAACAAATCTCAAATTACAATTTAATAGATATCCCAACAAATAAGCAAACAAACAGCCCACAGTAAGCTACATAGAAATTCTTAGTACTAGGGAGGTGATAAGTGAAATAATTTAGGTGTTTCAAAGACGCTTTGTTTACAAACATCTTTGTAATGGGTTTTATAAAAACAGTCTACAAGTCTACAGTAAACATTTTACACAACAGGTCTCATAACGCTGAATCTTTAACAAAAGATGCTTGACAGGCACGGACCACAAATTTTTAATTGCTTTCCAGTGTAGTCCATGGTAAGATGCTGGCGCCGGGGCTGTGCCGGCGCTGCCCGGGCCGGGCCCAGGCGGTGCCAGCGGCTGCAGCGGCCCCAGCGCAGGGCACGGCTGAGCCCCTCAGCCCCGGGCGGGCGGGACAGAGCCCCGGGGAAAGCCTGGGACAGGGAGGGCAAAACGCTGCCCGGCAGCCAGGGCTGAGCCACGGGAACACAGCCGGAAACAGCCCTGCCAGCCCCGAGGGGACAGCGGGAGCAGGGACGGGGCAGCAGAGACCCGGCAGGGATGGCCCTGCCGCCAGGGAGAGACCCCGGGGGGACAGCGCTTTCCTGCGGGCACTAGGAATGTTCCAGACTGGAGCAAGGAAAATGTGAGAAGGAAGAAATAGCAGAGAGGAGCTGCTATGGACTGACCGCAGCCTCCAATTTCCCATACCCTTGCGCTGCTCGCTGGAGGGGACTAAGTAGAGGAGCCAGAACTGTACGAGTGAAGTTGAGTTTGGGAAGACGGGAGTACAGTGGGCTGAGGTGGGGGATTTTTTTGGTCTTTGTTTCACACGATCCAGCTCTATTTTAAAAGGCTTCCCCCCCCTCCCCCCCGGAATTTAGTCTGTTTTATCAGTGATGGTAAGTGCTGAGTTTTCTGTCCTAATCTTGGCATATCAGCTTTTCAATCCTCTTGTAATAGACTATGAACACGAAGAAAAGTTCCAATAGGAATTTATTACATTGCAGCAAGCAAAGCAAAGGCAAATACAGCGCTGGACGGCAGGGGAGTCTCGCTCCACCAACTGCCGTGAATTGGCAGGTTTTTCCATCTTGCTTTTATCTTGCTTCTTTCCTCCGATGATGTATGTGTGACGTGTTGCTAGGAGGGTCTCTTTCTGTCCCTCGGTGGTCGCAGAGATGAAGGCTGTAGTTGTCCTCTTCCTTATATGGTAACTAAGCTGGAATTCCTGAAACTTAAAGCTGATTAAGCAAGTAGAGAGAGAGAAAAGAAATTGGGCAAGGGTATGTTTGCCTATAAGCTTAGATAGTGACATAGTAACTTCCTGTTATCTTGAGTTATTTGATCTCCAGTGAACAAAAAATAGTTAATGTTTATCACAATTCCCCCATTTCTCTTGTTCTTACTTATTTTTGTTCACTGTATCTTTGCAGTTCTTGTCTAGCTAACTCTAAAGTTTCTAAATTTTCTTCTTCAGGTATCTGATCATACTTAGTCTTAAGAAGCATAAGATGTGCCGCTTCCAGCCGGATTTTCACTATAGTAATCAGTTTATTAAATATACATGGTCCAAAGGTAAGCCCGAGTGCCACTAGAATTACTGGCCCCGCAATAGTAGAAAGCAGTGTGGTTAACCAAGGGGAGTGGTTGAACCAATTTTCATACCAATTTTGATGTGCTTCATTTTCTCTTTTCCGCTGTTCTATCTGCTTCCTTAGTTCATTCATAGTATTGACTACTACTCCTGTGTGATCTGCATACGAACAGCATTCCTCTTTTAGCGCTACACAAAGGCCCCCTTGTTGTAAAAACAGCAGATCTAAACCCCTTCGATTTTGTAATACTACTTCTGACAGTGATCTTACTGATTTTACTAACCCATCAATTGCTTTTTCTATTTTTACTTAAATCTTCATCTACAGAGATTCTTAGTGCTCTAAATTCTTTCTGTTGGTTGACTAATGAGGTTATCCCTGTTCCAGCTCCTACTCCTCCTACAGTTAGAAGAGTTGCTATAGTCAAGGCGGTGAAAGGTTCTCTTCTCATGAGGTGGTGTTCTGGGGTTGTGTGCTGTTCAAGGACATAATCTTTTGGATGATAAGTAATTTTCGGTATAATAGTTACTTGAATACAATAGTCATGGGTGTGATTGAAAATTTTTAACGATAAACAAGGAGTAATTCCTATACTCTGGCAAACCCATCGAGTATTGGGAGCTGGGAGCAACCAATCTGCTTTTTGTTTTTGCTTTGGGTTTTTCACAGTGATGTTACACAAATGTTCTCCATTAGGGGGAACAGTACCCACACACCGTCCCTGTCCGGTTACCTGAGAGAGCGTTACTCCTTGAGTACTTTCTTTAGTCTTTTTCCAAAGGCATTCTTTTGGATTAGTCCCATTTATTCTTCTTGCTTTAGCGTTACCCCAATGGCTTCATAAAAAGGAGGTCGGATGTTATAGCAAAGCCAGCATTCTCTTGTTAAATCAGGGTTTGTTCTATTTAGAATGCCATAACTAGCTTGCATTATTTTCCACAGAGTACCATATTTAGAGGCTTCTTCAGGGGCATCAGCCTGAGGCACTGTTAATTCTCCCGATCCACTGCTATTTGTAGTGTTTGTCCTGCTCTGCCTTACTACCAGTACTGGGTTTGGTCCTACACCACCCCCCCCCGCCCCCCTCCATCTCTGGCGAATGGGGAACGGGTTCCTTCTTTATTTGGATTATATTCCCCCTATCTCTCCTGGGTTCCCAATGTCTAACTCCCCAATTTTTACCTAATAGCCATTCTTGTTTCTCTGGTTGGGTGACATTGAGATAAACAAATGAGCAGTCCCCTATATAGGTCATTTCTCCTGAAGGACCCCTCCATGGCTTTGTGCATCCTGCTGGTCCAAAGTCTGCTTGCAAATATTTATTATGCCCTCCCCTGGGTGTCCAGTCAGAGGCAATTGTTTCACAGCCCCAATATCCACAAAAATATTCCCCAGGATAATTACAATATCCTTTACCGTGATTTGAGCTTGGGCACATGTAAAATCCCGTTAGGTTCAGTACTTTTCCACAATGATCTATGTTGGTCAGATCACACAATCCTACTCTGAAACTGGGTGCTCCTACAGTAGTTACAGTTTGCAAAATCTCATTGTCATCCCATCGCCATAGTGACCATTTAAAGGGTTGGTGTGGTAGATTGTCTAAGGCATTAATCCCTCTTAAGTATAACATCAGCAAAAGAAAAGTAATCGGCTGGGTCACGTGGTGAGCATCATTGGGGGCATAGGAATGGGAGTATATCTGAGGATTGTTCCATTTCATAGACTGCAACCTGTCTCTCTGCCCAGGGTCCTTGCTCTTATTCCCATTCCTGAGGCAATTCCTCAAATATTGTTTTGTTGTCCCACCCTGGGGTTTCTTTCCTCCACAGCTTTTTACCCCTCTGCCTTTCCCGTCGACTCGGTTGCCTCGAGCCACGGGGGGTACCATCTTCTCGGCAGCAGGGATATTCTTCAGGAGGTCCCCGGGGGCGACTCTGTTGCCTCTTGACATAGGAATCCCAGTTCCGATACTTAACCGGGGGTGTATCACACCGGATTCCCTTTAGGCGTGTGCGGCAGGTGCAGTCAACAATTTCAGCTATGAACGGGATGGGTTCATTAGGGTGATAACAATAATATTTTGGTTCAATCCCTAATGCAAAAATCCTCCACCACTCTTCTGATTCTTCTACTAATCCCTCATATTTAACTTTATATTCTAGAATCCAATCAGTTATGTTCCGCTGCAGTACCCAACAGGGGCTGCAAATTCCTCTAGGAGGGGTTCCTCGCCTACAATGACTCCACCACCTGTCCCCACAGATTTTACAAATATAACAAACAAAAGGATAACAATTGCACTCTGGGTCTCTACACCTTATCTTAACATCAGAGTTACAAATTAATCTTTCCTCCGTGTAGTGTGGTTCTGGTGCATATTCTATATGGTGTCCATTCACTGATGATCTCTCCTCTGGATCCGTAACTTCAGGTCTCCAGGATTGCTTGTCACCTGCCACTCAGGAGTCGGTTTGCTCACTGGCCCTTTAATTCTGCTAGCATGGGTCTATCCCTTCTCTGCTGTTCTGACTACAGTATCTGTAGTAAGCAATACAAGGTAAGGGCCCTCCCATTGTGGGGCCAAGGTTGCTTCTTTCCAGGACTTTATCATTACCCAATCTCCTGGTTGCACCTGGTGCAGTTTCTTAAATTGGCCCTATTTACCTTTAGGCAGGTAACGCACCCCCTCACTACCTGCTTTGCTAAGTCATCTGCCCCAATACACATATGTTTGGTGGCAAATTGATCTACCAATGCTTGTGCCCCCCAATGTGTTTTGCTATGTATTCTCCTCATAATATCCATAGCTATGGATTTAGGCAATACAGTTCTATTATCCTCTGGAAGTCTCCATTCCCCTTCTGGGTCTTCTCTCAACCCCATTCTTTTCATCTTTTCTTTTTCCTACATAGTAAAACTATATATCTTTTGCAAATTCCCTCTGCTAGTCTCACGCTCTTTTCTTTCAGCCTTCGGATCTTTCTGGGGGTTAGATTGTGACGTCTGCAAAGCAGCCCTTCTTTCTTCCTGATCTGCTGCATTATTTCCCCTGCTTTTAAAATCCAATCCCTTTTGATGCCCTTTCAGGTGAACAACAGCAATTTTCCTAGGTCCCCTCAAGGCCTTCAGCAGTTTCCTGATTAGATCCTGGTGAACCAGGTTTTTTCCCTGGGAGTTTATCAACCCCCGTTCTTCCCATATTTTCCCAAAAGTGTGTATAATCCCATAGGCATATTTTGAGTCAGTATAGATGGTACCTGATTTATCCTTCAACAACTGCAATGCCCGCAGTACAGCATAAAGTTCACAGGCCTGTGCCGACCAAGATCCACTTAGAGGGCCTGATTCGATAACTGCAAGTCCTTCTCCCCCAACTATTGCATAGCCAGAGACCCTTTTTCCATTAATTACTCGCAATGAGCCATCTACAAACAACCTATCCCCCTCTTCTAATTCTTCTTCATCCAAGTCTGGTCTTATTTTGGTTTGTTCTTCTATGGTAGATAAATACTCATGGGCCAATCCATCCTCACTTGGCCTTCCATATAAGAATTGGGCCGGATTTTGTAAGGCTGTAACCTCCAGGGTTAATTTTGGGGAGTCTAATAGGATTCCCTCATACTTCAAGAGTCGGGCATCCGTTATCCATTTTTCTGCCTTTTGTTGCAAAATTCCCCGGATATTATGAGGGGATAATACTCTCAGTTCCCTGTTGAAAGTGATTTTATTAGCCTCCTCCACAAGCAGGGCGCAGGCTACTAGAGCTTGCAAACATGTAGGCCAACCCCTGCTTACAGGGTCTAACAGCTTAGATAAGTACCCAACAGGTTTCTTTTTCCCAGCCCATTCCTGGGTCAGTACTCTATAAGCCGTCCCACTATCTGTGTTTACAAATAGATAAAAGGGTCTCTTCAGATCGGGTAGGCTCAACACAGGGGCATTGACCAAATCATGCCGCAGAGCTTTCAGATGCTTGTCATCTTTCTCATCCCATTTCACTAGCCCTCCTTGGCTCAATTTCTCATATAAAAACTTAACCTTGGTGCTATAGTTCTCAATCCACTGTCGGCAATACCCCATGAGACCTAACAACTGCCTAATTTGCTTCTTGCTCTTTGGAGGCGGTATGGATAGTATCCCCTTTACTCTTTCAGGGTCTATTTTCTTCTCCCCTTTCCTTAGGTAATGCCCAAGATACTTTACTTCTTCTTCCATGAATTGTAGTTTTGCCTTAGATACTTTGAGCCCCTTAGCACTCAGGAAGTTGAGTAATCTAATGCTTTCTGCCCGTACTTTGTCCTCTGCTTCCCCAGCAATCAGGAGGTCATCTACATATTGGATAAGGGTCACTCCTTCCCCAGTCTGATATTCTTGCAAAATCTGTTCTAAAGCTTGTCCAAACAAATTAGGAGATTCCATAAACCCCTGGGGGAGCACGGTCCACCTTAGCTGCTGTCTCCTATGAAGGACTGGGTCTTCCCATCCAAATGCAAAGTAATCCCTACTCTTCTCGTCTAGAGGACATGCCCAGAATGCATCTTTAAGGTCAATTACACTATAATATTGTTTTTCGGGACCAAGTCTGCTTAGCAGGGTGTAAGGGTTGGCTACCACCGGAAAACGAGCTACTGTCCTTTTGTTTATTTCTCTTAGGTCATGCACTAACCGGTATGATCCATCTGCCTTTTTTATTGGCAAAATGGGGGTATTAAAAGGAGACATGCAAGATTCTAAGAGTCCTTTGCTTAGTAGCCTCTCAATCTCGGGCTTCAACCCATTCTTTCCCTCTGGGGAGATGGGGTACTGTTTAACCCTTATCGGTGTCTCTGGATCTTTAATGATTACCGAGAAGCGGGGTATATTCAACCTTCCTACACTATCAGGAGTGTACCATACTTCTGAGTTAATTTTTTCCTCATCCTCTACCCTCAAGGGACAGAGTTTTATTTTGATTTCCTCATTTACTACTTCTATATTAATACCCATTTCTATAATTAAGTCTCTCCCTAACAAATTATAATCTGCTTCTGGTACCAGCAGAAGGTTCCTTATTCCCATTTTGGACTTTGATTTCACCAGTACATTCTTAATAACAGGGACTTCAAAGGGCTCCCCCTTCGCCCCTACCACTTGAGCAGTTTCCTTTGATATCTTACATCCCTCCGGTAGTACCTGGACTGTCGATCGTTCAGCTCCAGTATCTACTAAAAACTCAAAGTCCTGCTGCTGAGGACCTACTTTTAATTTTATCAAGGGCTCCTGATGTTTCCGTGTCCCCAGCAAATGAAGCCCCTGACTCCTTCAGTCCTCTTTGAAGACTCTCTCATCCCTCAGCTGCTTCCTGCAGTTTCTCCGAAAGTGTCCTTCATTCCCACAGTAGAAACATACGCCTCCATCCTTTTTCTCTACCCGGGGAACCCCTCCCCCATTTCTCTGGGCCACTTGACTTGTTTTGGGAAGGGCATCAATTCTCCTAGTTTCCCTTACTGCTGCCACCATCATTCTTACTTGTCTCTTGTGACTCTCTTCATCTCTTCTCACATATACCTTCTGTGCTTCCCTCAATAGCTCATCCAGATCTCTATCTTGCCAATTATCTAATTTTTCTAACTTCTTTCTGATATCTTCCCACGATTTAGCCACAAATTGTGTTTTTAGTAGTGCTTGCCCTAACGGTGTCTCAGGATCTAAGCCTGAGTACATCTGCAGGTTTTTTCTCAAGCGTTCTAGCCAATCCGTAGGTGTCTCCTCCTTTTTCTGTCTCTCATTAAATGCTTTGTTGATGTTCTGCCCCCTAGGCACCGCTTCCCGGATCCCCTGTACTATTATCCCCCTCAGATCCTGCATATTGATTCTGTGATCCTGCTGCTGATGATTCCAATTGGGATCCTGCAAAGGCCACTTGGTGTCTGCTAAAGGTCCTTGTGCATGTTGTGAATCCCATATCCGCATCCCCGCTCGTCTAATCATATTTCTTTCCTCGGCTGTGAAGAGAATATTCAATATGGCTTGCAACTCACCCCAAGTATAAATACTGGGTCCCAAAAATTGGTCCAGTCTCTCTGCCACCCCCAAAGGATCTTCCAGGAGGCTCCCCATCTCCCTCTTAAATTCCCGAACATCCCCAGAACTCAAAGGTACTGAAACAAACCCTATCGCTGGGTGAGGTCCCTGGCCCCCCCCGCCACAGGCATTTCTCTTAGGGGATATAGGTTATGCTGTCTAGCCCGACCTCGGGTTATGGGTCCCTGCACTTCCTCGGGGGGCTCGGGATTATTTCCTGCTTCCTGAGGCTCCATTGGAGGTGCATCCGGAATCTGGGGGTTCTGAGGGGGTATGTAAGGAGGTGGGATTAGTAAGGCTTCTTCCTCTTTACTCCTGTCTTTCTTTCGTCCTCCCTCTTTGAGGGGAAACAGGAGCACTTCACCCCCAGGTCTTGTAACCCATACATTAGCATATTCACTTTCTTCCTGACTAAAAGGAATTTTAGTGTTTACCCACAACTTGAGTTTTTGCCTCACCCAATCTTCTGATGATCCAAAAATAGGCCAAAAAATATTCCGGGAAATCTCCTTTCCACCCCATACTACCACAAAATAATGGATCATTTTAGCTTTATCTTTACCCCTTGTGTTAGGGTAATGTTTCCAATTGTCTAATATGAACCCCAGTGGGCTATCTGTTTTATGGGAGTAGAGGGCCTGCTCTTCCCCTGTCCCATCTTCTGGAGTGCCCTCACACAAGTGTGGTGCGGAAATCACTCGCTTCCCCTTGTTCGTGGCTCACGCCCTCTCGGACAATGAGAACCGCACTACTGAGGGTCCACAATCACTTGGAAAATCCGAGCTGCCGGTTCTCCTCTCACTCACACACACACTCGCAGCACTCCAGGATACCCGACCCAGACCGAACGGAATCTTCCACACAGATACTCACGCGTCTTGCGTCTTCGTCCGGACCTTTGTGCACAAAGTTTATAGGGTCTGCCGGCTTCCTTTGCCTAATGCTTTGAATTTAGGTTCGTCGGTCCAACCGAGACAGGAATCGGGTCTACCAGGGCCGCCGACTGATCGGCGGGGCGCCCCCCAGGCAGAACCAAAAGTCCTATCTTGCAGGTGGATCCGAGTCACGGCACCAAATTGTAATAGACTATGAACACGAAGAAAAGTTCCAACAGGAATTTATTACATTGCAGCAAGCAAAGCAAAGGCAAATACAGCGCTGGACGGCAGGGGAGTCTCGCTCCACCAACTGCCGTGAATTGGCAGGTTTTTCAGTCTTGCTTTTATCTTGCTTCTTTCCTCTGATGATGTATGTGTGACGTGTTGCTAGGAGGGTCTCTTTCTGTCCCTCGGTGGTCGCAGAGATGAAGGCTGTAGTTGTCCTCTTCCTTATATGGTAACTAAGCTGGAATTCCTGAAACTTAAAGCTGATTAAGCAAGTAGAGAGAGAGAAAAGAAATTGGGCAAGGGTATGTTTGCCTATAAGCTTAGATAGTAACATAGAAACTTCCTGTTATCTTGAGTTATTTGATCTCCAGTGAACAAAAAATAGTTAATGTTTATCACACTCTGTCTTTGAGGATGAGGAGGGGGACTGAGAGAGCTGTTGAGTGGGATTTTGCTAATAGCCAAGATCAACTCACCACATCCACAAAGCTGACTACAAGGCAGCAATGTTTTTTGCACACTAAACAATGCATTGCAGACCATTCTCATAGTCTGGGCTGCCATGATCACACAGAAATTACATAAAGATAAGTAAGATGAACTCTGACCTTTTCCCCCTCTGATCTCACAAAAAATTTTAGCATTTGTAATAATTCAAAGTTGATGTATAACATCTCTAATTCAGGTACTGTATAAGGCAATGGCTTAAGAGCTATAAGACTGGAAACTTTCAAGTGTTCTCAGCATTAGCAAGCAATTTCCAGAGGGCTATTTCTAGGGAATTTAATAACCATAAGAGAAACTGCTTTGATTTTAATGAATCATTTATTTAAGTAAAACCAGACAGCAACAATACAACCTGAAGAAAGAGTAGGGTAAGTGGTGTCCAAGCAAACGGAATGAAAATCCTTTATCATCTGTGACACTCTAAGGATTAGAAAACCATCAGAGAAGTAGTTTTCCTTTCTTCTTGAAATAAATATTAGAAGCAAAGCTATGCAACAGTAAATTAATATCTAAAGATAGAACAGGAGAAAAAGAGTGCAAGGTGAAAACTACCCTATATGATTCATATACATCTACACATAGGATAGTTGAAACACATCTGTAAAGGATAACTTACCTACTTGCTTAATAATAAAAATCCGGGAGGCTTGGAAACATTCTAGCTTTTTAATTAGTTTGGACTTTTTTAAAGATTAACACTGAGCTTCATAAGATGCACCTTTCCTAAGGAATTTTAAATTTTTCCATCACTGAATGAAGTTACTTGGCTAACCTAATCTGTAGATGGGCTTGAGTTTTAATCACAGCTTGTCAATATTCAGAATTCTTTAATCTATTATAATGCTTTTTAATTAACTTTTTTGGTGGACAATCACAATTTTACTCACTGGCTAAACAATAATTTTGTGCTATTAGTTATGTTAGTTCCATTCTTAAGGAGGGATATACATGTGTCTGTTTACTCACTTATAGCCCTTTCCACTTTATGTGCCTTGTGATGTCTACCTTAAAAAAATTCCATGTGCCAGAGTAAGAGAAAAAGAAAGTCAGTTATATAACTCAGATTAATAGCCATTCATTTAATAAAATGAGACATTGAACATGATGAAGGAAATGCACTTTTTTTCCTCAAAAACAAAACTAATCAAACCAAAAAATATCTCCCGCTCAAAAAAACAACAAAACCAAAACTACACAAACAGTAAAACCCCAACCCCCCAAAAAACTGCAACAATAAATAGCTGTAGACTGGAGTGTTGGATGGTTTACAATGTTATTAGGAAACAGAGTTTATTATAATTTTCTACATGTACTTCTTTGCAAAATACAATTGCCCTATCACTGGTGCCAAAGGGAAGATTTCAAAAGAGAGCATAAATCATCTGTGTTGAAAGTTAAAAGATCGGAAAAGAAATATCACAAAGAGGATTGCCAGTGACTTGGGAAACAAATGATAATTTTAGAGTATTTATAAACACTTGGAATAGTAAATGAAAAGAGGTTCTGAAGACTGCTGATGGGAATTCATCAAAATGATTTCCTAAGTTATATAATCCACATCTATTCCTCCTGATTTGAAAAAACTGCAAGGAAGGGACTTAAGAAAAGACTACATCTTCAAAAGAGGAAGAAAATGCTGAAGGCAGCAAGTATGGAACTGTCAGGCACTTTCAAGTTTTAATATCTCACATGCATGGGAGATAACTCGGCAAAGAACATACAGCTCATTGCTCATTAAAAATATGTCACAAACAGAAACAAATCCAAAGATTCCAAGTCTATAAACAGCCGCTAATTTTGTAATGGGGTTTTTATAATTTTGTAATGGGTATAAAGAAAAGTAGTGATTAAAAATGCATATTTGAGCTGCTGACACGTACTTCAGCAGTGATATTTGGACTAATCTCCAGAGGAAAAAGGCTGGTATTTGCTTCTGATATTGAACAAGTCAAGTCATCATTTTCTCATTTTAATTAATCACTTGCATGTATTTGATTTTCTATCTTGAAAATTATGTTTGGATTGATTGCTACAAAGCACTAGAAGTATTTACATTAAGATTCAAGAGAAAATTATGAAAGATGATATTAGATATCAAAATACTTATAGAATCAAATTTTAATCCCTTTAAGCCTCTGAAAAATATAATACATTATATATGTATGTTTGCTACTGCAAAATGCAAGCATATTAAAATACTAACAAATCTGAGAAACTAAGGTCTAGATTAAGTTTTTGAATAGGACTAGACAGACTATTCCTATTTTACTTAATCTTACCGGTGTAAATTAAGACTTCTTACAACTCTAATCTTCACCTTCTCCTATCACTTTTTCTCCCAGCTGGAAAGATTAAAGAAAGGACTTTTTTCACCTCTATGAATGTTTAGATTTTTCCCAGAAAAATAAAATTAAAAAAAAAAAAAAAAAAAAAATCTGTGACAAAGTATGGGAATACAGAAATAGTGCTAAAGCCAATCTTGCCTCCCATATAGTGCAGCTCTGTTAATTATCAAAGAGTGGGAACAGCCTTGCCCTCACAGCTATGGGTGTGATAAAAGAGTGAATTAGCTGGAGGAGGAGTCGGTTGGAGTCTGCTGGCAGTGCTGTGAGGAGAAAGGGACAGGAGGTTGTGCAAGGGACAGAAAGGGTAAGACATTGTACAAGGGACAGACAGGGTTAGGTGGCCATGCTAGGGACAGGAAGGAGTGAGCTGGAACTGCAGAAGGAAGAGAGGAGGAGGGAAGAAGCCAGTGCTGTGTGGAGCTGCCCACAGGAGGCTACATCAGAAAGGTATGAAAGACTTTTAAATAACAAGGTGCTGATGCTTGAAGCCTTTAAAAGTCCTGCTGAAGCACTCTTGAGCATTGTGGCCATCTCCACAATGAGAACAAGGCAAGCTAATATATTTATTTATTTCCCCTCAATAATTATACTCTAACAAGTCACTTCCTTGGCATCTCTAATTTTTCCCTTTGAGTAAAAAACCACAAAGATGTGATTCATAGTGGATGTTTCCTCAATATCTTTTGATTCTGCACTCGAGAACTATGACTTGCTGTCTTCTGACATCTGCTGAGACCTAGTGTTGAGAAAGTCTCTGCTGATCTGCCTCCTTCTTTAAGTCCTTCACACTTGCCCAGTGCTGAAGGAGAAACAGAATCTTCCTCTCCCCAGCAACAGGGAAACCCTGCAACACACACAGCTTACTGTTTATTCACTGACTGCCATCTGTATCCCTTGAATTGTGCCAAACAGCCTTCATGAAGAGTATTCAAATGCAGGATGCTAGCAGATACTTAGCTCACATTTGTGGTGCTATGCTGAATCAATGAGAATCATGCCCCTAATTTAGAGCAGCCCCACCACGACTTCTAGCTCAGAATAATGTAGATTTGTTTTTCCCTCCACACACTCTATGTAATTTACTCTTGACATTAAAGAATTATTTAGAGGACAGATTTGTCCTTATTTTTCAGCTATACTACAAAACCAAAGTAAAGGCCTGTGTCAGGCAACTGAACACTCCTAAAGTATACAGTTATTTTGATAATTTATCTAGGCACAGAATTTACTTAAGAACTGCCAAATAGTGTAAAAACCTTAAAAGAAAGTAGAAAAACAGTCTCAAATTTTACAACAGAAAAAAGTCAGCTAATTTGATTAATAAATTCAAGGTAAGAAGAGAGCCACCCAAAACCTGCCTGCAGCCTGGGGAGATCAGTTTGCCCAGTTGTCAGGTGCTTTAACATGGAAATCTTAAAGGTACAGGAGCAGGCCATTTGCATGGCTGGACTTCCATCTTTGTCTGGGACTCAGTGAGAAAAACTGTATCACCTCTGGAAGAAGGGGCAGGCAAGTCAATCAGACTACAAGCATATTGTGAGGTTATGTGGGGAGGACAGTAGAAGGATCAAAGACCAGCTGGAATTTAATCTGGCCACTGCTGTAAAAGACAAGAAGAAATTTTTATACAAATACATCAACAACAGGATGAAGGAAAATCTCCATCCTTTACTCGATGTGGAGTGAAATATAGTTGCAAAGGATATGGGGAAGGCTGAGGTAGTTAATCCCTTCTTTGTCTCAGTCTTTAATAGCCAGGACAATTGTCTTTAAGGTATCTAGTCTTCTGAGCTGTGAGCAGCATGAAACCCCCATCATCCAGGAGGGAATGGCCAGCAACCTGCTAGGCACTTAAACACATTCAGGTCCATGGGGCTGGATGGATTCACCTGAGAGTACTCAGGGGACTGGCAGGGTCCCAGTTGTCAGGAGGTTAGCAAATGAGATGTCCATCTACAAGAGCCAGAAGTACAACCTGGGGATCTACAAACCTGCAGTCTGATCTCAGTGCTAGGAGAGGTCATGGAGCAGATCATCTTGAGTGCCATCATGCAATATGTACAGGACAATCAGGTGTTTGGGCCCAGCCAGCATGGGTTTAGGAAAGGAAGGTCCTGCTTGACCAAGCTGATCTCCTTCTATCACAAGGTGACCCGCCTGGTAGATGAAGGAAAAGCTGTGGGTGTTGTCAACCTGGACTTCAGTGAAGCTTTTGACACTGTTTCACACAGCATTCTTCTGGAGAAACTGACTTCCCATGGTGTGGGTGGGTGTACTCTTGACTGGGCAAAAAAATGACTGTACGGCCAAGCCCAGAGAGTGGTGTAAATGGAATTGCATCCAGCTGACAGCTGGTGGGGTTCCCCGAGGCTCAGTACTGGGGCCAGTCCTGTTTAATATCTTTGGTGGCCTGGACAGGGGAAATCAAGCGCACGCTCAGTCAGTTTGCAGAGGACATCAAGTTAGGTGGGAGTGTTGATCTGCTGGAGGGTAGGAAGGGAGGGATCAGGACACACTGGATTAATGGCTCAAGTCACGTTGTATAAAGTTGAACAAAGTGCCGTATCCTGCACTTGAGCTGCAAAAAAGAATCTCATGTGGCGCTACAAGCTTGGAAAAGAGTGGCTGGCAAGATACCTGGTAGAAAATGGGCTGGTCGACAGCCAGCTGAACATGATCTAGCATACACCCAGGTGCTCAAGAAGGCTGATGGCATCCTGGCCTGTATCAGCAATAGTGTGGTCAGCAGGACAAGGGCTGTGATTGTCCCCATGTACTCAGCCCTGGTGAGGCTGCAACTCAAGTCCTGGGCTTTGGGCTCCTCATTCCACAGAGTAAATTTTATTTTGGGCCTCTCATTCCAAGAAACACATCGAGCACCTGGAGCATATCCAGAGAAGGGTAATGGAGCTGGGTAAGAATCTGGAGCACAGATCCTATGAGGAGCAGTTGAGAGAACAGGGATTGTTCAGCCTGAAGAAAAGGAGGCTCAGGGGAGACCTTATCACATTCTGCCTGGAAAAGAGGGTGTAGGCAGGTGAGGTGTAAATCTCTTCTCCCAGGCAACAAGTGATAGAACAAGAGAAAATGGCCTCAAGTTGTACCAGAGAAGGTTTAGATTGGATACTTAGAAAAAAACATTTTCATGGAAAGTGTAACCAAGCAGCAGCCTTAAGAAAGGGATGCTGAGGACATCTAATGGCAGTTGTAAAGTTTAGCTATAGCAAGTACTGAATGCTCCTGGGAATCTCTCTGCAAAGAATTGCTGTTTCCAGAAATCTTTTGGCTGAAGACAGGCAGCATCTCACCAGTAAGACAACATTCTCTGTTAATAAATATTTATTATCCTTGACCTAGACTTCCATCTAAGATTCATCTTGCTCTTTTGATGCCATGTTTAGCAAGTCAACTCTGATGATGGACCTCTCAGATGGAAGTTGTATAATGAAATAGGATAGCAAAATGAATGACAGCATTCAGTTGCCAATAACAAAGATTAAACTCATGTAAAGGCTGACTAGACAATGAAAAAAAACCCTGCCCTTTAAGGTTTGTTTTGCTTTTCTTATTGTCATGCTGGTTCAACAACTTAATCTACCAGTCCACCCATTAAAAGAAAACTGAATTTAAAAAATTGAGAAAGTTATACTGCATAATTTTCAGTTGCTGAATGGAATTTAAGTGCTCACTTGCACATTTCAGGTAGTACTGTCAAGGCAATGCATTGTTTCCCCTCAGAGATTTCATTCAGATTCAAATATGACAGCAGATGTCACAAAGAACGTTTGCTTGTGTAAAATCTAAGCACATCATAATCCACTTCTAAAAGCCCCCCAAACAACTATGCATTTTCTCTTCTTAAAGACAGAATTTCTATTCACTCAGATGATCTATTTTTCTTTGACGTTCTATTCCCTTTACTAAGGGAATACTATTTTCCAATTGCAACAGTTGGAAAATATAAATCCACACATTCACTACTTGAGTGAGAGTTCCCATACTCTGCTTCAGCAAATGCACGCTTCCATCTGACATGACGTATGAAGTTGAGAACAGGGATTGCATCCTGACCCAACTCATTTACACAGAGGTTTGACACCCATGTAGACACACCTCGACTTAAGTGTTCACCCTTCATAGCGATCTGTGCTGGGAGAACTCAGCAACCTGGAAAAAAATCCCAGAGTTTCTGACTATACTGAAGTCATCCAGCCAAAACCCAAGAAATTAGAGGCCACCTATGGAAAACAGGTGGCCTTAGACTTAAAGTTTCTCAGTTTCAGAAAACATGAAAAAGGATAAGTAATTATCCCTGTAAAAAATTTTGGAGCTCTATATCCCAGTAAAAGTGACTCAAGCCTCTTCAGACTGAGCCAGAACTATGTAATACTGTTTGTTGGATGCTGGTCCTCCTTCCCATGTAAGTCAGGAAAAGAGGTGAATTGCCATAAAACAGACAAAAATAGACCTCCAAGCTAAGAAACAAAGTGGTGATACTGAGAACATGCTTTTACTGGCAGAGGAAAGGAAGAAAGCCCCACTATGAACATCACGTGCATTCTGGCAAGGACTTGTGGTACTTCTCCATGCTTCTCCTCAGGATACTGTGAATGACCAGCATGAAAAAAAACAGAGGGGCACTGGCAGGTTGAACATAACAGCAACAAAGAAAGAAAGAAATGCCCCATGCATTATTACCCAGTCTTTTCTGTATTAAATAGATAATGCATACTATTGCACTGTTAAAAAAAAACAACTAACTATAAATTATTTGCCCTACCCTTTTGACCATAAGATGATTTTGAGTGAGATTGTTCTTAACAATGAAAGCTGCTGGGTGAGCACTACTGTGGCCAGTATACTTCCACAAAGGTCAAGACAAGCAGAACAGGGGATGAAGATGCTTTACAACATTGGCTTAATTAAGACTGATATTGTAGCTGTGCATTAGAACTCATCCTCGTGTAGATAAATACTCCGCCAAATAACACAAAATACCCTTATATCTGCTTCCTTACCAAGGTGATACCACACCCCCCCAAACCTTATTAGCCTCCTTTCATGCAGTCTCCATTGTTTTATTTGTCCTATATTGACATATTTGAATCAGAATTTCTCATCACAGCCATCCTGTTAAAATAAATGTTTAGTTTTGAATGCTACAATATTGAATTATCCATATTAAAAATTCAGAGGATCTGCAACTATATCTTACCTAAGAAAGATGCTTAGAGATCTTCTGTGAAATCAATATATTAAAGTCTTCCACTTCAGCTTACAAAGCTTGAAAACAGCAATTATTTTTGCATTAGTATAAGCTGTGATTGTAAATAATGATAAAAGCATAGTCAAGTAAGCAAAACCTCCTTTGATTGCTTAATTAACTTTTACATAATACCTCTTGGGCAAATAGTTCTAAGAAAATTTTCAAAATCTAATTTTTCCATGTCAGAACTAATTTTAAATAGCATATTGTTAAGTTAATATATTACTGTTTTCTTTTTTAGAATGATATCACACCTATGCCTCCCAAACAATGTTAAAGCATCAGATGAAAGTTTAAAAAACCTCCAAAACTATTACTTTCCAGTCTTCTCTCAACCTATAAATGATTGAATTAGATAATATTTTGCAATCTTTTCATTCACAGGCAATTAAATTATTTTTTTCACCTCAATTGTTTCTTGCAAACCCCTGCACACACCCTCCCCTTCACCCCCCTTAAACTGCAGATTCTGTTTCAGAAAAGGGAGACTTGGGTCTGTAGCAAAATATATCTGTGATAGAAAATACCTTGTGATGGAGAAAGCACAGTAGAAGGAAAGCTGTAAATCTGTTCTGCTGAATTTTAGATAACCTGAGAGACAACATTCTCAATACAGGTTTATCAAAGTTTTAACTTGTGTATTATTGTTTTCTAAAGTGAATTGAAAGCAAAGATGAGAAAAAGGGAAAGTTTGTGTATTGTGGCTGTGATACAAAAAAATACTGTTTGTTTGTCTATTTGTTTTAATCCATGACTTATTCAGTTTGACCTGCAAAATATAATAGTAAATTATTTTGTTCAGCAGAAATTTCATCTCCAAGGATAACCATGAAGCAGACTACATATATCAAAACAGACCAGTAGGGTCACCGTAGACATATCTAGAAAAAAATATTTAATTAGAATGTAATAGTTTCATTACACTAAAATTCAGGAGAAATTTGTTCTAGTTCAGTAACATTTGTATTATATTCCAAAGGGAAACAAGTCTAATTCACACAACTTAATTTCAAAATTATAAAGTACTACAAAATTTTGATACATATTTGATTTTCTGTAGGTAAAAAACTGTAAAGGCTCTGAAAAAATGAACTTTCCAGTTCCAATTCATTAAAAATTAGATGAGGACACTGAAAAATGAGGGGTTTTTTTTTTAATATTGTGTTGATTAAATATTACTAGGTGTTACATCTGATGTTTGGAGCATTCAAAAAACCCCAAATGTTCCATCTTTACAAAAGGAAGACTTGCATAAAATCACTTAGACAGAGAGATGAAGAACTGAAAAACACTCCCATTCAATTATTCAATTGTCTTTTGATTTCATTTTAATAGTTCAAAAGTTAAATTACATACAGATTTGGTGTTTTTTCCTTTTGTGTGTGTGTCTGCATGTGTGTGTGTGTGTGTTCTTAGAAACAATACAGGAACAGCCCCAAATACTTTTTAAAAAAATTTAAAATAGCAAATCCACTGTTCAGTTTAAAGCTGAGTCATCTGACCTCATACTTAGGTGCCTTATTAACATGAGTTTAACAGTCAAAGTGGAGAAGGGGAGAGAGAGAGAACAACATTGCAAAATGAAGCTGAATAAATTGGCTAAATTTAAAAACAGTGTTACCTATTAAAAGGGATTATATTTGAAATTTCACCTTTATTTCAGATATGGATGCAAGCTGAATAAAGTGACTTCTTGAATCTGGGAATCACAGCACTATTTTTTTCCTATAAGTAGTTTGGTTTGCATCATCTGACTGATTAGTCTCTTTCTTTTGAAACAAAAAAGTTCCATGGCAAGGAACAGATTCATCCAGTTTCTATGGTTTTGAAAGCCTGGGGATCAAATATCATGGGGGCTTTATAGGATTTAATAGTCTGTCCAAATAACTGTCCATCCCTCAAGCTGTGCAATGGAGTACAAGATGCACAAAATTGAAAAGTAAATGCATGAAAATATCCCACTGTGTGGCACCTTATTTCCTTCACAAGAGAAGATATATACAATATATTTGTATTTTATCTGATAGCGCTGTCTGGTAGTTCTTTCATGTAAACCTGCTAACAGTCCACAATCTAGGGAGAAAACAAGATCCATTTCCCTTCCAAACTCTCTGCCATCTAAGAGATCTACTGAAACAAATGCAGTGTAAAATAAATAAAGGAAGGAAGGAGTTCACACAGTTTGTACATAAAAGAGCAAGTTTCTTAAGAGGACTACCAAAAATTTCTTATTAAATGTAAGGAGAGTACCTTCCTCATTAGCTTCCCACTCACTAATAAAATTGCTTTTGGTATTAATTTAGAAATTACTTGGAGAGCTAACATAGTGCTAGAAGAAGGTCTATATTTTCTGCAATAGGACATTGCAGTAATGATAATCACTCCTCATATGTCAGGGAACTTCAAAAATTCCTCTTCAATAACAATAATCCTCTTTAAACTCCAATGTATCCTTCTCAAAGGCATCTCAATGGCTTTAACATTTATATTTCAGTTCACACTATGAAATACTTCTCACATGTCTAGAACAAAAAAAATAATAATGAAAAAGAATTTGTGCAGCTGGAAATAAAAGCTCATGACATGACTCAAAATTGTGAGGAAAATCTGACCATATTTGGAAGGGTGCTTTTGATTTTCTGTCAACTTTGAGCAACATCAAGGATCTCTGAAGTTATGTTCTTTAGGGATAAGAGGTAGAAAGGTGAAATGATTTATTTCTTTCATCTCCACATCAATTAATTACTTTATTTCTTTAAATATCAGAGTTAAAAAAAAAAAAAAAAAAAAAAAAGCCTTTTCCTGAAAATTCTGGTACTATGCTGGCATCACAGTATAAAGTGGATCATGACATGAAAAGCCTCTACCTATACAGCAATGACAAAGTTGAAACTGAATAATCCGGAATACATTTTTTTCCTAAAAAGAATCAGGATGGTAGCAATTAAAATTATATTGTGCTCTAACATTTGAATCCAAACTCAAATTAATTTGCCATCAGAAGTCTGTCAAGGTCTTCTAGCATTTCTTGTAAGTCACAGAGCAGAAAAGCATTATCAGTCAGATTTTTGTTGTTGTTGTTTTTTTAAGAGCTGCATTCTGTTTGCACATTTTCCCAGCAAGTACATTATGATACTTGGTATTTCATATGAGATTTAATCTGTATGTTGGATCACAGATGATCCTGATAGATTCTCACATACTTTTTCTTGTGAGAGAAGTGTTTTAAACAGCCCCTGTTCTTGCTTTTGTCTTTGAATTGTAGCTTGGTTTTCCTGAAAACATCTAGTGTTACACAGTGTTGTACTTAAGTAACACTATAATTGAAATACATGCCTCAAAAAATTTGATATCCAGGAAAGGTCATTGGGCTGTTAAAGGAAAAAAACAGTGCTTACCCAAACTCTGAAAAATCATCCTCCATTTGAAATAGAGGGCTTCTTTGCACAGATATTTTAGGCTCATTCTTGTCAATCCCTTATCACAGCCTTAAAACAAGTTACTCTTGATGCAGAATAGCAGAGCAGGCTTTCTCTTCCAATATCTAAGCCAAAGGGAGCAAGAATTTCTATAGCTGTTTTCCAAACACTTTTTTGTATTGGTTAATAAGAGCATGAATTCTTCAACTGCTTTCAGGAGGTAAAAAAACAAGATCAGGTAAAGAGTAAATCTAGTTAGTAGACTGACGAAGGTAATGGCATCATTCAAGTGTGCGTGCTGTTGCTCTTACTGAAGGAGAGATTCCACAAAAAAAAAAAAAAAAAAAAAAAAAAGTATTAGAAATCTCAAGCGGAACACAAAAGAGCATTAAAAACACAGAGATATAAGAAATTTATCTCCAAGTACCCTCTAACTCTGTAAAACCAAAGGTGGTGATCATACAGGTCTTTGCTGATAAAACTCTGGATATAAAATCCTACTTTGGAGCATAGCTAGAAGCAGATTTTTCATGACTTAAAACATTTGTTTTTGATAGAATTTAAAAAAAAACCTCCATGAATCTGTACAAGTCAAGAGAACTTAAGCACATGACTATATTAAAAAAAAAAAAAAAAAAAAAAAAAAGTTTTAGGGAATGACAAACTTTATTAAAAATACTTTTCTTCTGCATTTTCTGTGCTTGCCCTTTTATTTTTATTGGGTCAAAACAATGCAATTTCTCCTCTTAAAACTCTACTACATGCTTATGCAACCTGGTTTCTACTTTCTACTTTGACTCTTATGTTCAAGATTTAAAGGTCAGAGGTTTTAAAGTCTCTGGACTTCTATTAATGAAAATATTTAATTCCCAGTCTCCTAAAATGCAGCAGATAACCTAATAGAGAATGGTAAAAACAGACAGACAAGGAGCAAAAAATTACGACAGATAGGCTCTCTTATTAAATAGGGCAACGTGGTTATTTTAGTGAATTCTGAATAAATGTATATATCCAATACTATTGTCATGGGTTAGTACAGTTTGGCTTTTTAGTTATAGAAGAATGTAGAATTAAATTCTCCAGGTCAGGACCTGGGAATTGCTTTAGAAAAAACAGGGACCTATCAGAGGGTTAGTTGGAATATTGGCATCTGTTCTGACCACTGAAAATAGTTGGCTACGACTTTGGGAAGTACCATATAAAACCCATTGATTTCCTGTAGGTGGGTCCTTTTCCTTCTTTCCTTTGGCCAGAGGGAGACAGGTAACATCAAGTTGGGCCTGCTGCTTCCCCCTTTTTGGGGGGGGGAGCTGGCCTGAGGTCTGGCTGGATTCTATCAGCTCCTGGGGCGGGCGGGGCGGAAGGAGAGGTTGCTGCTTTACAACAACTACTTTCTCTAAACTTCCCTGGAGCAGGGAGAGATCTCTGCTGGGCCCCTGATGAGAGCTATGGGCACCATTTAGGCTGAGGCTGCCCCAGTTTACACCGAGGGGTGGGCTGAGGGGGCATTTATGATCTTGCCTGGTTTTTTTTGTGATTCTGGACTGCCTGGGTGCTCTGATCTCTGATGTTCCTGTGTGAGTTCTTCCTCCCTCACCAGCGCAGCCTTGAACATCTAACACCACAAGCTACAGAGAGAAAGACAAAGACTCTGAGCAGATTTAACCCTTTCCTGGCAACATGAAGGTTCCAGAGCTTAGCCCTTCTCCGAGAGAGTAAGAAAAGACAGAGTGAACATAAAGAACAACAGCATGAAGTCAGTAGAGCGGGAGTGAAAAGACTGTTGGGACAGAGGGTTGAAGAGTTGGTTGTTCCATTCTTACTTGAGCCATGGAAATGAACTCTATATTTAGATAATTCCTTTAAATCATGTGAGAGATATGCATTTGGGGTGATTATTGTTTTGATTTGTGTGTGGATTTGAGCAAAGGTGTTTGTGATTATCCTATTGATCCTAGAAAATGCTTGAACAGAGATAAAGATGAGAAGCCCCCTGCGCCAGTGAAGAAGTGAGAAGATATCTCTGTACCTTGAGATGAAGAATCCTTTGCTTTAGAGTTATTCATCTTTAAAAGGTGACACCCCAGTATGCAAAAGTCTAAGACCCATGACCCATAAGCAGCTTGGGAAACTGCTCCTGGGAAGGTCACAGAAGCAGGTTTCTCTGGGCAGCTGTTTTTGTGAGAGTTAAAAAACCCACAAGAGAACTGTTCTAAGTTGTCAGTGGGATCCATGACTCTAAGAGATACTCTTCCCCTAAAGAATTGATGAAAGACTATTGTCAGATAGTGAAACTGACTGAAGATTACAAGTTTTGTCTCTTTCTGTTGTTTTGTAAGAAAATGAACAGTTTGTAAGGGAAGGGAAGAGTGTTTTTGGCATTTCATTCTGTTTCGTTTTACTTTTTTTTTTCCCCCAACTTTCTTTTTCTATTCTTTTAGTGTGTGTTAATAAAACTATTTGTTCATTTTTAAGGTTGGGCCTGCTTTGTTTTTCTCCTAGTCTCTCCACAGAAAGAGTAAGTACTAAAACCAGAATTTAGTGAACGTAAAACCACTACAACAATACAGTTCATACTATCAATTATGTGACATGTCAAGCTAGGAGTTTCCAAAACCTATTCCTTTGTTCAACTCCTCTTCAGAGTTTATTCTACCAGTGGTTAAGAAAGATCCTGATAACACTCTTGCAGGAAGTCAGCTCATCTCAAGGATAAGACTCAAGGTTATGACCTATATCAAAAGCATTAAAATGAAGTCTATAGCTGCTTTTATTATTTTGAAAAGACATTCTTCCTGTTAAATGTCAGGCTTGTGTAGAAAGATCCTGTCCTAAGCAGGGGCAAAGAACAATGTGACTTCATCACAGATATGGTCCTGACTATTATGAAAAATCATAGTGTTGCACTGAAATCTTTGGGAGTGCTCAAACCTTGCTCCGGGAGAAAACTGTTGTTCCCTCCTATGGATAAGTACTTTAGTATTTAACTACATTAGAGATAAATGGATGAATGTTTATTTACAGGCATTTTGCTACACTCACAGACTATACTATTTCCTACTTCCAACTCTCATTCAAGCATTCAGCACAAGCCCCTCTTCAGCTGCAGGTGCCACTTGGCAATGAGTACTTCACGCCTCAATAGCAAGTTGTAACAAAAGTGCCAGCAGTCTTCATATTGCCATTTTCCTTCCTACTTGATTCAGAAATTTCTCATTGTAGAACAAATTGTTGACCTGCCTCCACTTCATGTGTACTGAATCCAGACATGGCAGTTAGCTCCAAACACCATATGCAGAGCCAGCCCCAAATTTTTTCCAAAATAATTATGCTTTTAATAACATTAGATAATGTCAAAGTTCTGATTAACATGAGAACAGAGGGGAGAAAAAATATTTAATATTGTCTCCTCTATATGTTGAACACCTATTCAGATGCTATTCTAAAATTTGAAACTTCATACAGTACAATTTAGTAAACAAACTTGGGAAATCAGGCATTTTGTCAGCCACAGCTACAGGCAAATACTTGATCTGTAATTGCAGTTACGGCATTTTCATGGATATAATTGTATACATACACGTCACTGAAAATCATTCACATTACCTTAGATTAAAATATTATCAGATCTTATGAATTAGGCTCACTGACAACTCGTCATTAAAGTAGATGTTCTAACAAAAAACTCAACAGAGTCAAGTGATTTAAAATATTTCTGCTGTTTGAGGTTCATAGTAAGATAAAATCCCCAGAAAGAATGAAAAGGCACTATGCCATTAGTGATGATGCATCTCAAATGAGATTTAAGAGCATGTCTTTCAGATCCTTTTGTTGCTAAAACCCCCATGTCATCACTTTCAGGAGTTATAAAGCTTCAGTTCCCTGCAAACTCCCTCTATTCCATTAATTTACATTTGAATAAATTCTCCTCTGCTTTTCAATTATATGTAACACTCATTGCTTTTCTTAAAAGCCTGCATAATGTTGCAGTCAGCAATTGCTCCACTGTATTGTCAGAGACAGCTGTACTACAGAGGTAAATTAAATGATATTTTGTCTGTAACAGCATTAGGTTCATTTGGGAGGCAAAGTGCTAAAATGCACTGCTATCCTTCTCTCATAACTTATGAGAGACATTTTCACATTTATACTGCTTCAAGTCATATTCCCTACTCATTTACCATTGTAAATCCAACTTGCATATTTAAAAGGGAAAAACATGCAGAGCACAATGCAGTATTCACTAAATGCAACATAGAAATTAATAATTAACATTTCTCATTAATTTTCAGTATTTGTTGTACTAGAAAACAATAAACAATTGTATCTGTAAATACCATTTTTCCCCATGTTTAGTAAAAATGCCTGTACTAATTTTCTGAGCTATTTAAATTCAATATTTTCTACTCAGTCTTATTTTATGGTGAAGGAAAAAAATAATTTAGAAGAAGGGAAGGGAGCAATGATTATTTTCAACAGTTCCCTTGGAGGCAAAGAAATGCTTACAGTGTCATCTGAGCAGCTCAATGATCTTGTGGCTGAGGTAAACTAGTGGCACATACTAGCTGAGGAGAGTACCTGAGTGACAGTCCTCCACTTGCCCTGGAGTCAGATACTGGCATTAGCATTGCCTGGAATTTCTGTCTGATACAGATGTCACCTCATAAACTTCTGGGAACTGGCAGGAAAATTAGTCCAGCTGGAGGTTCTGTTCTTGCATTTTTTTAATTTGGGAAATGTTAAATTATCTGAGAAAAGTGAAGACAATTTACATACCATGAATGAGATTTAGCTGTGTTACTTTCTGACTTAGCTGATCTTTGTGACATTGGGCAATAAATCACCCTGTGGAATTGAGCCTTTCTTCCTAAACTGTAAATACTTGTGGAATGACTAGCATTGTCTTGGGTTTGGCCTTTCTCTGTCTGCAGTGTATACAGCTACAATTCATTCATTCACATTTTTGAAGAGAAATTTCTATTGCTAAAATCAGGAGGATCACTTAGCAGCACTATTTTCCCAGAGATTCCAAAAGGAGCTTACATGTGGATCAGATCTCAGGTCAGCTCAGACTCCAGCTCAGAGCCTCTGGTGATCAGCTCACATTTCATCTGACAGTTCCCATCATAGGAATCAATATTCTTTAATTTATTTAAGCATTGACTTCTCTCATCTACTTCAAGTTTTTGACTATCAGAGAACTGGATATATTAAAAAAGGAGTGCTTAACTTTGACACGTTTGTGTTTTGCTTGCGCATCATCATCTCAACTGCATTCCCAGAGAAAGAGCAACCTTTCTAAACACTTTCCAAAAATGCTCATATATATTCTCTCAGTGAAGCTATGTGTCTTGATTTTCTCAAATATCTCAAGAACCAGATAATATTTTTGATAGGTAGTGACCAATACTCTGAATGCCAAATTCATACAGCTCCTGGTCTTTATAATGAATAGATATGGGGCAGCTAACATACTTTCTCTATTGCTGTGCTCTAACAGACTATGGAGAAAAAGTACAGGTGTTTGACCTAAATATCTTATAATCCCCTTTTCCCAGCAAATTTCCAATACATGTATAACCAATTATATTGCAACTATTTCAGGTAGCTGTTTATAGCTAATATTCTGTATTAAGCCATTAAATGTTTTACAAAATAATCTCCGTAAAATAAAAATTACACTTGTTTCATTTTTAGCTATAATCAGCCAAGAAAACTGGTGGCTCATCTGTGACTGTAGAGTTTTGTATTCATATGTAAGATCATCAGCTCTTGTGGATCATTCTCTTGGTTATAACAAATGGATAAACAGCAAAATAATGTCAGAGATATTTAATGCCCAAATATGGGGAGAGGAATTCCCTGGAATGTCCATGACAGATTATGGTCATGCCTTGTATCATTCTCATGGCAATTTCTCAGACTTTCACTGATCTTAGTCAGCAACTCATTTGCCTGTGTTCTCACTTTTTGACCAAGTGGACCCTAGCAATTGGGTGGATCATTTTTCTTTATCTTGTTCAAAATCTCAAAATGAATTCTGACTGTGAGTTATTTATGACTTTTGTCAGTCCAAGTAAAATTAAAAAAAAAAAAAAAAAAAAAAAAATCCACTGATTCAATAGCCATTATGCTTGAGTAAATTAGAGATGCTCTAGCATTATGAGGACTGTCAGGAGACTTGTTAGACTCAAAATTTCCACCAGAAATAAGTAAAAACAAAAGTGGTTTTCTGCATATTCAACCAGGACATCACATTGTGCGTTGCTGTTAAGGCATTTAGAGTGTGGTAGCTGCAGAATCAGAATGTCAACACTCAATGAAATAATTTTCCAACTTTATTTACTGTGCTGGAGGATGATAGTGGGTGGACATCAATTTCTGCTCTGCGAGAAGTACATCCTCTCTGTACTGACCACATTCACCAAAACCAAGGTCGCTGGTCCATTTGTGGTTGGTACCATAGAGTCAGGAAAACAAGACTCCAGCTGGTTGACATGTCCATGTCTTGGCTGGTGGCCTGGCCTTTACATTTAGTAGGCCTTTGGCTCATCCTTCTGCACCAGGATGGATATATAGATAGGTAAGTTCCACTCCACCAAAGAGTTACTATTCTCAGTGGTTTGCTTTCCACCTCAGCAGGTCACCAAAAGCCTCTTCATTCCTATCGCTCCAAGCCCATCTCTGATTTTCTGTAGGTAATTTGCCTGGGTTAGTACCACATTCTATTCTGCCTCAAATGGGCAACATGGGTGTAAAGCTACAATTTTGTCTGTCCTTTTTTGTTACTTTTCTACGTCTACCCAGACCATTACAGGAGGGTAGATATAGGCTGTGTATTTTGGGTGAACCTGCACACAAACATCCTGCCCAAATGTACTTGGTTCATTTTCACAGCACATACTAGCCATCTAAGGAGTTTCTTAGATGTAGCCAGGCCCTTACTTACCTGAGTGATGCTTTAAATAGACTTTATCCCACAACACTAATTTGTGAGTTCCTGGGGGGGGGAGGGAATAATAATAAATATATATCTATAAAAAATTAAGCACAGGGAAGCAGAGAACTGTACTACCAAGTAGGTGTCTCTGTAATGCATATGTAATCAGATGTCACCATTTAGAGGGCATCCCTCTAAAGCATAAATGGTTCTATACCAATCCAATCCTTGATAATGGCAATCCACTAAACAGGAAAACCTGAATGACTCATGTTTTTCATCACTGCTGTGACTATAAGTAATTATAATTCTTTCTGCCTTTCACTACCTTTCCTGGAAAGAAAAAAAGTCTGAAATTGGCAACTTCAAAACTCCTTTCAGAGATGGGAAGCATTACAGTTACTGTTTTTGGAGGCAGTGTTATTCAATTTGTAAGTAGTATTTGGAGAAGATGACTACTTTTTCCTGTGAAATAAATCAAAATAAATTTACCACACATTCAGTATAGATAATACGCTCTATAAAAATAGCCTGGTTTTTTACTTTTAATTTTGCCTTAATTCTTACATTCTTCCATCCAAAAGTAGCAAGAGAAATTGAATTTATATGTATTATGTGAGAATTTGGTGAATGTCACCCATTTCCTTTCAGTGTGCTCAACCAGTGAAATACTAATGAGGCAGCAAGTAATACCTAACAATATATATCAGACTGTATCAAATGAAGGTTAAAGAAATTATGAATAAAATATCTTTCAGCTTAATATTCTTACAGTGTCCTTTGAAGCAAAAATTGCCAAAAACATTGAAATCTGCATTATTAACTACCTGCTGTCTGGGACCCATGCAGTGCTCATAATTCTGCACAGACTGCCATCACACATCAATTGCCTTATATGGTATTTGGTCTTTACATCCTGTAAAATAAAAATATAAGTGGTCCTATATGAAAAGCTATTTCTGTAATTCTAAGACATTTGTATTCCAATGTAAAGTGCCAGTTCCATACAAAAAAAGGACTTGTATGTCATTATGCACCAGCTGTCTCATCTAGCTGTTTGCAGTTGCAAAATATAAAAAAGCTCTTTATTAGATATGCAAAAATGAGATTAGAATCTGGACAGTTTTATGCTGAAAAGAATCATTCTTGCAACTGCAGAGGAACCATATACTTTCTAGGATTTCTATCCAGAGCACTGACTAGAAAGGTCATTTTTAGAGGTCTCTGCTTCCTTTGAAATATAAATGGTCTCTGTTCTTGTGTCTTTATTAGATATTTTGTGTATGGCCAGGGAAACAAAGTGTGCTGAGAGCACCAGGAGAAAACAAAGGACAAGAAAAGACTTACAATACAGTACCCAACCCCATAACCTAAATTTCCCACCTGTCACCAACAAACATCAAACCATGAACCCAAGGCCTTTTCCTTTTTCAAGCTGGGGGTTGTGAAGCAGTATAAAGGAGAATTTGTATAATAGGTGTATAGAAATTCAAAACAGGTGTGAAAGGACTAAATGTCATTGAATCATAAATTATTAAGACATGATATTGCAACTGTAAAATCTTAATACCAAACTTGATGTTTTAGTCCACCGTGTGGTGTCATATGGTTTTAGCATCTGGTCATTCTTCACTTTATTAAGGGGATTCATGATGTAATCCATAATGCACAAATTCATAATTATTTGACAAGAGTATGTGAAGCCTAAACAGATGTTGTGCATCAATTTAGGAAAAAAAAAACAAAACAAACCACACATTAGTTTTCAAACATGCTGTGGTTCTGGAATCTAACAGAGTTGCAGATTTGTAAATGGGCACCTGCATTTTGCTATCAGCTGCTGGGTGCTGCCCCCTTTGAACAGTCACTGATGACCTACAGGATTTGATCACAACAAGTGCAGTTACAATACTATTCACATACTGATAGCAACTATCATTTAAAAACAGAAAGACATGCTACAAGATGATCTTCAACTCTTTTAATCACCAAGATTTTTATATGTTGTCTTAATGTACTAAGGGTAGTATTTGTGTGGTACATACGGAGTTAATACCTCCCTGAATTGACTGATTTCTTGAAATGAAGCAATATAGTTCAGCATGAAGCTTATCAAGTCTTTTCAAAGAGTAAGAAACCAGTCTCCTTCAGGTGAAGAAAAGGACACCATCTAGTGAGCATCCATGGGTTTCACCCAGTAAAACATGAAGGCAGTGAAAAAGCAAGCAAACAAAAACATTTTATTGTAAATAATTCAGCACTGAAGTAATTTAGGCTCAGAAGAAAGGAAGTTTAACATGCTCTGCAATGGAAAGCCCTGCTACATCAAAATAGATTAAATTTTGTAAAACAAGTTATGGGTTATGCTGTTCCATGTTGAAATAAGCACGTTAACTTGCTTATTATGTTATTATGAGCTATTATGAGCTTTTGTTTTTAAAAAAACACAGAAACAAGCGTAATATGTTGGTACGAATAACTGATCAAGAAAATTTATTCTTGGACAGGGCAACAGGACAACATTATTGTCCTGCAATGTTGATTATTCCCAGCAATTACCTGAGGAAGATGGGACAAGCACAGAAATTGACACAAAACAATTCATAATGAAGACTGCCACAATATGCTAAGTAATTTTTTATTGATGAGTTAAATACAATCACTTAATTATTATTACACAAGGATACAGATACCCAAGACCAATTACAATTTGATATTCTATTAATTGTATTTGCACAAATTCAAGATGTATTTTTATAGATGTATTTATATACATGTCATTAGATGACCAGAATGAAGAAGTAAGCAGATAAAAAGCATTTTACAGAAATAACTCCTACCAGACATAGCTATCAGAACCATTACTGTGGTGTTTCTTTATTAGACCAGACGACCGCCGATGGCAAAAGGAAAGAGCTTGCTCTCTCACCAGGGGAATATCATGGCTTTATTCTGGAGCCCTGCCCTGCCGGCCATAGCTCTTTTCCCACCCACGCAAGCATCAGAGAGAGCCCTCTCCCACCTCTCCCAGGGCTTTTTCCCCGGGGGGGGATGGGCCAAGAGGCAGGGACAAGCCACTGCCCAATCAGGGATAAAGTGGGAGTGGAACAGAGTTGGGTTACATTCCAGTGTGGGGGATGGGCGCGGCCCATCAGGGACAAACCGCTCGATAACAGTTTCCAAGGGGAACAGGGAACACAATAGAAAGACATTACAAACCCCAATATAAAAATGAAACACAATATAAACCAAATTAATGTGTTACAACACATTACATAGTGTATCAAAAAGATGCATTATTTCAATACTAAAAAAAAAAAAAAAAAAAAAAACCAAAAAAACCCAACAACAACAAACCACAACCCACCAAAATACAGTATTTCCCAAGAATGTTTTGGTATCCATCTTCAAAATTTGAAAATATATTGTTAACATTGTACAGCTTTGTGAAGAAAACTGCTGATTAGGTCCAGTAATATACTCTTCAAGATTTATGTCCCCTTTAGGCTAATAATACTTCTTATACCATGTGATTATTACATTTGATCTTCATTTAAGACTTTAAAAAAAATTTACTCAGCATCTTAACACTCACAGCTAAAGTGATCTCTTAGAAAGGTATTTAAACCACAAAGTGCTGGGTTTTACTAAAAAAGAACTATAGAGATTTTTAGCAAAAGAATTAAAACAACATAAACAAAAACTGCTATGCCTTTCTCAAATAATTTCATCTTTCCATTTATTTCAAAGCACTCTCCAATTGCAATGCAAATATCAACTATATCCTCAGCTGCCCTGTGATATCAGCCCACATTGTATAATTTCAAAGCAAGGTATAATTTCAAAGCTGATTTTTCATGATTTCTCCTGTGTAGCTCTCTAATTTTGGAGGATATTCTTCTTATATTGACTCATTATCCACTCTATCATCTTTTCTCTAATGTCAGTAGAAATTTTGGCAACAACCACGCTGCTGAAATGTTCAGCCTAATGTCTTTGATGAGGACTGATGCTATCAGAGAACCCCTTTAACATCTCTCACATATATCTTCTGTTCTGTGTGTCTCTGATCATGTGTGTCTTTATGGCAGCTGCTAGTTCTCTGGAGCTGCTTGTTTAGCATGAAAGGCACGGCACGATAGCATTATGGCTGGGAATGGTGTTTCTTGAGGTTCTGACTCTGCACCTACTTAAGGAAGTAGGAATATTTCCATTTCTGTGTTGCAAGACCACAAGCTTTCTTGTATTTTGTCTTCCTCTCTTTAACCACCTGTCACCTTCCTTCCTCAAAATTCTTCCCTAACTGCTTATCACATCCTTCATAACTGTATTGTGATATTATCTTTCATATATTTTATATCCCGTTTGGAAACATAAACCTGAAAACTTGACTAGAGGCAGGCAGACAATGGGTGGAGATGTTAACTGGGAAAATCCTTTGGTCTTGTGGACTTTAGAAAAAAAGAATAGTCAAACTGATAAGCTGAGATTTATCAGGTTTATGGAGCTTTATTAACTGAGGTTAAAAAAAGTACTAATATACCTCAAGATCCATGAACAGTTTCTACTGAAATACTGCAACACTACCACCAGAAAATAGCATTATTCCTTCTGAGCTTTGATGCCGGCAGAAATCCCTGTAAGAACTATTAGTTTTGTGTTGGTTATCAGGCTTCATTGAGATTATCAGATACCAATAAGATACCAATTATATATTTCCCCTTAAGATTACTTCAAATCAGTTATGTCAAATTGACAACTAGAAAATTGTTTGTTTCAGCAGAAATCAAAAGACAAAACTTAACATTTTCCATTTTTATAATTAAGGAAGAACTGTTAAAAAAGCAAACCTTTCTAAAACCAAGGCTGGCAGGGAGACTATTTGCAAATGGGCTTAACAATGAAACCATCTTTGAAAATGCTTTTTTAAATTAATCATCACATTTACATAATCATTTTTATACATATCCCATAACACATATTAAGTGCTTTCATCTACTGACTAAAATATCTCTGTAAATTCCACATGCACTGTATCATGAAGATGAAAATTACCTGAAAAAGATTTAAAACTTTATTCTAATTGAAATACTTCCTCGCAAATGTCTTATCAGCTCTAATCACCATTCCACCATAGATACCAAATTATCTTGTCACTGAATTCCAATACTCTTATTTCAATCAATTGACAGAAACTAATTGTATTCTTCAGTATCAAAGACAAATCTTTCGAGATCTTGCTAAACCTAAATTATTAGTAGTTGATACTAAACTGCATGCACAGGGTTTAGGGCCATTCTCTTTGAATGGACCAATATTCTCTCCAAAATGCGATAAGAATTACAGGCTCCAAAAGAGTCCTCTGTTAAATAATTCTCCAATATTAGGGTAATTTTGTTCCTGAATAAAATGTGGAACATGACAGTCAAAAGCAGAATAGTACAATGAGAGCCTTTCAATATTTGACAACGGATATCTACCACCCACAATGAACTGGAGACAGCATGAAATTACCTCTTAGGTTTGTTTTTATTTGTTGTTGTTGTTGTGGGTTTTTTTTTGTTTTTTGTTTTTTTTTTCCCCAGGTAATTCAGAAAGCTTAGTTTTCAAAATTGAATATGAAAATTATCAGAACGTTTGGATGGAAGCTATATACTCAATGATTCCCATCCATTCCTGTTACCTCCTATAAAGGCCTGGGTAATTACACTGACAAATCTGAGTACAGCTTCAAGAGATGTCATTGAATAAATCAGGAAAGATTATCATTACACAGGGACTTGCTAAAAAAATGTTTGGATGTAGAAAAGGGACAAGAGGGCCAGTCTACTTGTAAAAGATACCTTGCTGATGCAAGGTGATTGGCCCATATTTTTTGAAAATTTTTAATACATAAGGAAATAAATGCAAATTCCATCAAGGCTCACAAAAATGTAACAAAAATCCTCAGCCATGCTACGGACTGCTGCAGACACTATGGTTTTGATAACACAAAACAGATCAAAATCCAAGCTGCCTAAAAAGCAATTCCAAATAGACCATGTGGGAATTTTGGCTTGTACAAATGCACAGTGTTGTGTGCCTTGGCTGCTTGCATTCAGAGCCATCTGTGAAGCAGGCAGAAAGCCTTATTGCAACTTAGCACACCGGTGTCACAGGAGCTCCAGAGGCAGCCTAAGAGAACTTTAGATAGGCAGTCTGCATGGCTGCCCTAAGTGCTGTCTGTCTTGCACAAAGCAAGTATTTTCTCTTTTCTAGTCTAGATAAAGTAATGGATAGACTTTGGATGAGCATTACAGTAGATGGTATGCATATGAATTGGGTTGGGGTGGGACGGAAACAAAGGCTGAATGTACACACATGTATTCCAATATACATAGAATATATATGTGTTTGAGCACACACCTGCAAAGCATACATATTTGTATGATCAAGGAATATTTTTAAATTTTAAGGTCACTTGGGCAACTAAGAAAATCTTAATTTTAGTACAGATTATTAGCATATGTGCCAGAAGTTATAAAAATCATATAGTATACGTGTGCTTCATTAGTATGTTAAAAAATTCTTGGTGGAAATGGGTATCTGTGATCTTGGGGTATTATCTGAAAATATCACCACTGACATGTGATTTAAAACATACATATCATACATGGTATCGTATGATATGAAGACCTTAGGTTTCTTTCAAGTGCTGCCAGAATTTTGCCTTCCTAAAAAGTATACTTTTGCACTACGGTTGACAGAATGAAAACACATTATATAAAAAATATCACTAATCATGTAGCTTTAACTATGTGCTAAATCACAGCACATTAGGCTAATTTCATACTGGATTTTAATGAGAAAGTATTTTGTGCTTTTATATTTCTACTATTTGGAGAACATGGCATGCAGATTTTAAGTTGTAGATCAGGTTTTAAAAACAGATCTCCCAGGTAAAATATCAGTAATCACAGAAAAATGCAAGAGCCAACATCAGTCTTTAACTCTTACGACAAAAAAAGAGCATGGCACAGATCAGATGAACTTATATTGAGAACAGATGAATCAGTATTGTGATCTGCAACTGCTGATAGATAAGACCTTCCAGTACACTCTGGCCAATATATTATTATCACAAACTCTTCAAGCCCCATATTAGGTACCAGAAAGGACGGTCAGGGCTTAACTCCAGCTGGCACCCCACACAGGCACTCAATCTCTTCCTCCCAGTGGGATGAGGGAGAGAATCAGAACAGTAAATATGAAAAATCTCATGGGTTGAGATAAGGACAGTTTGACCAGGAAAGTTAAAAAAAAAGAATGTACAAGCAAAGCAAAACTCAGAATTCATTCACCACTTCCCATAGGCAGATGGGTGTTCAGACACGTCCATGAAAGCAGGACTCCATGATGTACAGTGTTTACTTGTGAGAGAAAAATACAATCACTTCAAATGTCCCCTCTTCCCTCCTCTTCTCCCCTCCCACCCCCTCTGCACCCCCAGCCTCCTCACAGGTAGGGTGCTGTGAGGGGCAGAAAATGCTTTGACCCTGTGTAAGCCCAGCTCTTCAATAATGGAATATAACCATATTAACAACACTGCTTTCAGCCCCATACTCAGCTACAAAGACAATTAACTCTATCCCAGTGAAAACCAGCATATACGGTTTATAAATTTGTTTCAGCTATTATATTCAACAAAAATATTCAATATTATTAAAGAAATTCCTGAAAAAGTCTGTATTAACCTAAGAAACAGTTACCATGAGACTTGTTTTTTCTTCATAATCTCTCATACTTAAAAGACTATCACTTTTTCCCTTTGTCTTTGTTCTATATCTTTTAATTTAATTGTACTTCTTAGATACAAATTTATAACTATTTCATTTGGCTATTTTTAAACAAATGCTGATGATGTTTGTATCACATCTGTCACTCTAACAGTGAAATAACTTTTGTGAGTTCATTCTAAATTTTACATCAGCACCCTAATTAGGAAAGGACTGATTAAATGATAGCTGCCTAATACTTTTGTTAGCTGCTAGAAGTCACACAGAATGAAAACCAGAGTTATATCAACAAGTACACCTATTTGAATTGGTCAATTGTATAGCTAATACATCTCTTAGCAGTATTACTAACCCCAGACAAAGGACCAGTTCCACAGGATATCTGTCTCTTTACACTGACCCAGGGGGATTATCTGATTGCTGATTATGCAGGATGTGAACCGTATTTTTCCCTATATTTGCTTGTGGTATTGTGGGAGATCTGTATTCAGGTAGCAGGAATATTACCAGCAGTTTGGTGGTGGAAACAGAACTATCTTTAAAATGCACATTCATTTGTCAGAATTGCTGACGGCTTGAGTTAAGAGCACTGTGAGGGACAGCCTGAAAATGAGGCTGAGTCAGGCTGAATTTCACAGGAAGGATAGCAGCAGCCTGCCAGGAGGAGGTAAACTGGTTAACCAGTTAACATTTATTCTACAATTTAGTTGTACAATCTAGGCAAGGGAGGAATCAAGCAAAAAGCCAGCTGAGAGAGAACTGATTTGTTCACTAGAGAGACTAAAATAGGTAGGGGAATTAGAGAAAGCTGTATGTGGAATCAGGAGAGATAACACTGGAACAATTTAAAAAAACCCAAAACCAAACAGCTCTTGCGTGTTTACATGATTTCCACTGTTCAATCAAACAGTCTGCAGATGAGCTCTAGCTTTTTAAATGATAACTTGGTTTATCCTGCTCTAGCAAAACTTCACTCTTCACATTTATTTTTTGTCTTTTCTTTTTATAATTTCTAATTATATAAGATAAATGGAATAACATTTGGAATGGATAAAATAAGGTCTTGATCTGAAAAATATGACAAATTTTATCCAGTAAGCAGCAGTATACTGATGACAAAGTCCTTCTGCTCCAGGTATATGGCGTTTCCAATAAATGGGACAGTATATGCTGGGTAAATGAAACCAGTATAATAACATTTGTTTTAGTTCTCCTGTCTTGATAAGCTGTATTTATTTAATTTTTTAAGTTGCCTATTCATTAGCAGGTGCTGCAAATGACTTCACTGCTTGCTGTTTCAAATGTTAATGCAAAAATTATAACATTTTCTAACTATGCTCACATAAAGATATATAAGCTGGATAAAATATGTGATGTTCAAGACCAGTCATTCAGAGGGGACAGACTAGTTGCCATCCTAGATCTAACAGTTTCTAGTTCTCTCTAGATTTGTGTCACATATTTACTGACTTTGGTGTCTCAGAAAGGCCTCAGCTATGAATGAGGCTATTCCCGAGGTTAAGTCTTTGTAAAAGAGCATGCTGTTAATTTTTTGTGGATTCTTTTTCATCTGTTAACACCATGTCCTCAAGCTGCAATTTTTCCTTTACTCAGCTTTCCAATTTAACAAAATGTTAAAGAGTTATTTCCAAGATGTTGGCATCCTTGAAATGTGTTGAGTTTCTCCAGTGAGTTCAAAAGGTAGAGAAAGAACTTTTCCAGCATGCATAAAAATGTAAAGAGATTACATTGTTCTTGTATTTAGAGAAAAAGAGCATGCACACATATTCTTGAATGAGAAGATGCCATCAAAAATCCACAATGCTTAAAATTTATGCTTGCAGTAATATTTGGATTGGTTCAATAATAGACAACATTTAAAAGTTTTAAACTGTCTGCAGGAAAAAGCCTTTCACCTTAATTTATAGTAACAAAAATACCATAGAATGAATATTTTTACTGTAAAAGAATAAACTGATAAATTGCTTTCATGGCTATTTAACAGCGAATTGAAATGTAGTATTCAGTAAGCCTGCAAAACCTACCTACTACCTTGAAAGCTTACTGTCAACCTGACACCTCTCAGTGTTACATCCTGATAAATAATTGTTTTGTTATTTTTCATATCACAGCCGTGTCTTAGACTAAACTCTGCACTTGGGAAGCTCTTCAGACTGTAGCACTCAGGTCAGTCTTGTTGGAAGCAGCTGCTGTGAGGGTAGCACTTACAGCAGCACTTACGAGCGGAGGCTGTGGGGAGGCCCTGGTGGGCTTGCAAAAAAGCAGTGTGGCAGGAACGGGCCAGTGGGAATGGGTCATGCTGTTTGCAGTGTAGCTGTGGGAGCATGGTAACAAGGTGCTGGTCAGCTGGCAGGATGCCTTGGAGGATGCTGGTGCTGCTGCTTGCGGTTGCTGCTCTCAGTTTGGATAGAAACTGCAGACTCTGCTGCCAGTTCTCCTGAGCTTTGCCTAATGAGCAGGCTGATGCTGAGAACCATAGACTGAAACACTGGAGCTGAGAGACGGTGGATAGGCACACCCACTGTGACTGCAGTCAGCAAAGAGAGACACACTGTGGCCTGCTATTGCTGCTCAGGACTGTGCAGGACCACATGGAGACAGAGAAGACTGGCCACCACTTGCATATCATGCTGCAAATATGGCCTGGGGCTTCTTCTATGGGAGGTGTGCTCTGACCAAGGCACTGAGCTGCTGGATGAAAGAGAAGTAGGGAGATCTGAGAGACTGCAAAGCATGAAGGACTTTGTAGAAAGTATTGACACACTATTTTCAGAAAAGCTGCAAAGGCAGCTATTCAAGTCAAGGAAAGAGCTGCAGCAGCTGGTAATCAGTTTCAAACCGGTGAAGGGGAAAGACTTCAGACAGAATAGGCTGTGACTTCTGGCAGGAACACCTCATCCACCTGCAAATCTGAAACTTGAGCATACATCTAGTGCTCTGGGTGATGGTTAAAGATGAACCAGAGCCACTGAGGGCTCTTTCAGAGCAAGCTGAGCCCAAACAGGTTTAAAAAAGAATATGTTAGTTATAAGAGACCCCTTCCTAAGGGGATGAAACCAGATTTCTGTCAACATGACCTGATTTTTCAGTCTATTTCTTGCTTACCAGTACCTCAGATCCGAGATGTTGCAAAAGAAAAGTCAAAGCTTACCTAGCCCTTGGACTAACATCCCCTGCTTCTTTTCCCAGAGTGATATAAAGGTATGTCTTGGTTTTGAAAGACAGTTGTCTGCCAGGGAAAGCTAGAGCTTCCCTTGGAATGGAGAATGTGAGTGATGATTTTAAAGAGTTAAGATTTTAGCTAAGGATTAGAATTTATATTGATCAAGATGTAAGTTAGATTAGTAAATGGTAGGTTAATGATTATTAGATGCCTAAGCTAGAGCTAATTGTTATATTTTGGGTATGTTTATAGAAGAAAGCAGAATAAGCAAACTGTTATAAGAACAGATTGAAACCATAAGAACAATGGCCAGTACCTGGACTTCATATCAATAAATCACAAAGCAGGGGACCTTGGATCATGCCAGAGGGTCTCAGAGACCTGATGAAGACTCTCCTGACTTCATCCTTTGAGATCACTGACCCAATTCGAGACCAGCGACCCAATTCAAGAGAAGAACTGCGCACGTGTGAAGGACTGATAGCCTCATTTTAATACCGAGTGGGGATGGGAGGTTATGCATATGTCTTGTATATAAGACCTTGAAAAATAAATAGAGGGCAAAGAACCTTGTTCAGCATGGCCAGGCCTTTCAAGGATGACTCCCGTGCTGCCTGATGTTGAATAAACATACCACTTTCTAACTTTAGTTAGTTAGAGGATCTTTGTCTGTGATTATATCGGTTTTCAATTACTCAAATGTAAACCCTCTTCCCTCCAAATCATTATAATTTTGCAATTAGGGGCTTTCAGGCAAAAATATGAAAATAGGAGTACCAGTTCTTTACTAGGAATATTAAACAAACAAACAAACAAACAAACAAACAAAAAAACCAAACAAGCAGGCAAACAAAAATCCTGGAAAAAAAACCAAAAAACCCTGACAGAGTCAGGGATACAACCTGACACCTTGTTGGTCAGGGTGTTGGAAGCAGTCAAAATAAATCCTCTTGAAGTAATGGAGATGGTCCTGTAGAAAGTCCAGTGGTGGCAAGATGGGTCCGGTCTTCCTCCAGGCAACCAATGGAAAAACTGGATACCTGCTGGTCTTCAGTCCCAGTTTTTATCTAGCTAGGAACAGTTGGCTCCTCCCCCACTGGGTGGATCATCTCACAATGGGATGATGGAATGTGTCATGTCATTGGTGGGCCCTAATGGCCCATTATCAGAAGATATCTCCCTGGAGGATGGAGGAGTGGTGAAAGAGATAAGAAACACTGCCCCACCTGGTTTTAATGGCTGGGCCTTTATCAGGAGGCATCCGCCCCCTTCCCCCCTGAAGTTACAAGAGATAAAGAAAAACATCTCCCCAATGGCTTTCAGTAGATGAAATAGAATACATATTTTTAGGTTACATAACCCAAGATAGGGTTACCCAAAGTGCACTGAGGCTTCTTCAGAGCCCAAGGGATGCAGTGAAAGCTAAAGCAGGGTCATGGGTTAGCACAGTTAGGTTTTTAGTGAGAGAGAATATGCTGTGTTTTTCCCTGTCAGGATCTTGGAATTGGTTTAGAAAGGACAGGGACCTATCAGGGCTAGTTTGGGATACTGGCATCTGTTTTGACCACTGAGAAAGTTAAATGTGACTTTGGGAAGTACCCATATAAACCCTGATTTCGTGCAGGTCAGGTCCTTTTTTCCTCCTGGTCGGCTGAACAGGTAACACCGAGTCGGGCCTGCTGCTCCCCCCGTCCCCTGGGGGGGACCTGGCCTTGAGGCCTAGCCAGATTCCATTGGCTCCCAGTGGGGAATGAGATGTTGCAGCTGGACATCGACGGTTTTTTTCGGCTTCCCCGGATCTCCAGAGCCCCAGAGCCCTGGAGTAGGGAGGGATCTCTGCCGGGCCCCAGACAACAACTATGGACCCATTTAGGCTGAAACCACCATAATTGTCACTGAGGGGTTGGCAGAGCTCTCCTCCCTCAACCCCATTCCCCTCCTCTCGTGATTCCAGATGGAGAAAGAAAAAGAATGGAGGGAGGAAACCAGGCTGATCTAAAGTGCATCGAGAGACTGCTGCCTGGGGCAGAAATCACATAGCCAGTGCAGGCCTGGGCAGAGATTTAACCCTTTCCTAGCTACATGAAGTTTCCAAGGCCTAATCATTCCCTGAGAGAGAGAAGAAAGAAACAGTGGTCACAGAAAAGAGACCGCATGAAGTCAGTGGAGCAAGGGTGAAAGAACTGAAAAGGATTAATAGAAGAGGGATTGAGGATGTGGACATTCTTAACCAGACTTTTCTGGGGTAAACTGTGGAGAAATTGACTGTTTCTTGTAACATCTCAATGTTGTTTGGTGGAATGCTGGGTCTAATCAAATTAGGGATTATTATGATTGAGATTAAGTGAGAATCTCAAAGCCCCTCTCTCCTGGAGTAAAAGAAGGTCTCAGCCTTTGAGACAAAGATGATTTTAGAGAGAAAGTGATTTGAAGCCCTTGGCTCCTGTGGTAAAAGGAGGTCTCTATTTTCTTTTGAGAGAGAGACGATTTTAGAGATAGAAGAAGAAAATCCTTGTTTTGTACTGGAAGAAGCATTCTTAAACAGTACCCCAAATATGCTGAGAAACCCATGAGTAGCCAGGGGAAAGGCTGCTAATAGGTGGGACTGCACAGTGTGCAAAAATTCCAGGCAGTTGCAGATCTGTGACATTGGAAGCTACTAGAATGTTGTAGTCTTGTAGCGAGTGTCTCCATGGGAATCTACAGTGATGAAAGATTATGTTTAAATCGTGAAACTGCTGAAAATCACAGGTTGTGTTTCTCTATATTGTTTTGTAGGAAAGTTAACCATTTGTAGGGGGAGGGAAGAGTGTTTTGAAGTTTCATTCTGTTTGTTTTAGGTTTTTTTCTTTTTCAATTTTTATTTTCCATTCTTTTCATGTGTGTTAATAAAACTATTTGTTTATTTTTAAGCTTAAGCCTGCTTTGCTTTCTCCTGATCTTCTCCCACAAAAAGAAAGTAAACACTAAGATCACTACATTAAATTTGGCAAACAGAATTTAGTGAACGAGAAACCACTACAGGCAGACAGGTGATGACTGCCTTTCCAGTAAGGGGGGAAAGGCTCCAGCAGAAAGTCACTCCTTGTGTGAAAGTCACAGGCAACACAGACCTGATGTTGGAAGCAATGCTTTGGCTTCTATGATCACATTGCTCTGTGAGCAATGAGCACTTCTGTGTAGGGATGGGATATCTGTCAGTGAGGCAGGAGTGTCTTTGCCAATAAACTTGCTAATGTAGTGACAGGTTGTGCTGGCTTGAAGGCAAAACCAGTGAGAGACTCCAAGTCAGCAGAAACAATTTAATAGGAGAGAAAAAAAAAAAAAGGGGGGAAAAAAAAAAAAGTAAAATAAAATAAAACCCCACAAATGCAATAGTACAAAAGATCACTGACAGAGTCAGAATACAACCTGATACCTGGTCGGGGTGGTAGCAGTCCAGATGAAGTGATCTTGTTGAAGCAGTGATCCAATAGAAAGGTCTGGTAGCTCTTGTCCTCTGGGAATCCAGTGGGTAAGGCTGCCTGTGCTGTCCCAAATCCCAGATTATATCCAGGTGGGAATGCTTGGCTCCTCCCCCTGGGCAGAGCATCTCACAATGGGCTGATATCATTTTATCAGTTTTGTAATGGGTCCTTGATTGCCCATTAAACAGAGATAGCTCCTGGAGGGAGTTATCTGTGAGTCATGCAGCAGGGCATTAATGGGCCATTAACAGAAGATAGTCTGGAGGGAGGGGGCAAGGGAAACACTGCCCAACCTAGTTTCAACTGCTCATACAGATAGTGATAGAATGCATACTTTGGGCACATTTTACATTGCAACCTAGGACACAGGTACTTTAAACTATGTATGTTAGGCAGTGTTTTCCTAAACTGAAAAGAAACGAGGGCACAAGTGGCAAAATAAATCTATCTCAGCAGCAACATTGCAGGGATTGTTCCTCCACCTGGAGGGACATGGAATATGACTTAAGGCCCAATTCAAGTCAAATACCTGCATGAAAATGGACATAATATAGAGAAGAAGCAGGATGAATAAGAAGTCCAAGCAAAGTTGCAGAGCTATCATGTCATTTGGATTATGAAGACAAGATGGGATATCTCTGTAGTGGAGCATTGCAGTGGATGGATACAGGTGGGAAGACAAGGAGATTGTGTTTCACATCAAGGAGTAGTTCAAATGTGCAAAGCTGCCTTGGAGTCAGAGAGAAAGCAGTAGACAACTAGTGATTAGGAGATAAGGATCAGAAGACAGACTAGCACAGATGATGTAACAAGTCTCTGCTAAGACCACTGGATCCAGAGTAAATGAATGAGGCCCACTTTAGATGGCTGGAGAAAACCTTACTAACACAGGCCTTGGTTACTCAGAGTAGGCTCAAATCTTCCTAATATCTGCTGTAAGGGCACTAGAGCTGGAGCACTCAATCTGTGAGAATTCCAGGATATGTTGAAGGCAATTTTTGACACAGGTGATCAATCTGCTGATTAGAGAAAATACTCTGCTGGACCTGCTGCTCACAAAAAATGAAAAGGCACTGAATAAAGCCAAGGGCAATCTTGGCTACCACAGCCATAGGACTAGAGTTTAAGGTCCTGAGAGATATAAGCAAGAGACACAGTAGAATTACTGGACTTCAGGAGAACAGATATTCAGGAACCTTTTTGATACAAACCCAAGAAAATTTGTCCTAAAGAGAAAGAGGCTAGGAAACCTGTTTGATTTTTCAAGGAGAGCACCTTCAAAGCACAAGGATTAATTTTACATAGATATACAATTCTAATTTTGAAAATCCAAAAAGATTTTTTTTTTTTTTTTTTTAGCTGAAAATAGGAGCAGGAATAATTTTTCTAATCTATCATACCTACTACATCTTTTTCATGGCTTCATTACAAAGCACAAAACTTCTTTTATCACAGTTTAAAGACTTTTGAAAATGATATTAGGGAAATTTATTCTTTCTTTCATTGTTACAGCCTTCTTGTAGTATGTCTGTCCTATTTCATATTTAAATTTCTTGAGTTCACACCAAACCATCTTTGAATATGTAAATTCAACAGTACAAATGGAAGTCTGCATGACATTACTGTGCTAACTACTAAAATAACACTTTATTATGCAAGTAAAACAGGGTAAAACACCACAGATCCATGCTAAGCTTAGCAATTGCCTGACTTTTATGTAAAATAATAGATTCAGTTTAAATTATTTATTACCTGACTTTTATGTTAACAAGCTCTCCTTTTCACTTATTTTTGGATTTTTGTGTTTGTTTGTTTGTTTGTTTGATGCTGTTAGTGCGAGATAGTTTCGGCTTCTCTAGGTTCTAACAAGCTTTAATGTGAGAAAGGTGTATTCTTACAAAGAATAACAATTAGAGTTTTAATACTGACCCTCAAATAATTCAAATTATTTTGAAGACAATAACATTTATTTCTGCAACCCAATCCTACAGTTTAAATATCTTAAGAGGCTCGAGAAGATATTCAGTGTCCTGAAAGATTTTATTACAGGATTGAATGAGATGCTTTTACATCTGATGGTATGGGAAATGGATCTACATAAAAGATTTTAAGACATCTCTATAGTTGAAGAACACTAATCCCAAGTAGTCATCATCTTTTCCATCTTTCCTTCCATAAAAAGACCATTAGTAAACCCAAAGATATTATAACCCAACACTTCTGTTATCATTTTTCCCCCTTCTCCCCTTTTACTATCTGAGAAAGCAGACATAACAGCCCAGACAGAACGCAGCATCAGGAAGCTGTTACTTTATTTACTTCACACAAAGTTAGGCAAGCTACCCTCTTATTACCCAGTTAGAAGTTTGAATATGTTCTTATAATAAGGAGTAGGATATTGTTGGGGGCTCCTTTTGTGGGAGTTTAAATTCCCCGGCATTCAGGTGGTTTTAGAGTCTTTTTTGCCCTCTGCAAAGCTCTGTGCCAAACCGAAGGAAGAGACGGAGTCTTCAGGTTTAGACTTTTCAAGGTTGCATACTTCATTTATTAGTTCTTATCTTACAATTTTCTCAGTCCAACAAGATATTTGCCGCGGCTTGGACTTTTCACATCTATCCCCGAGCTGGGTTGTCCTTATCTTTTATACTAATTGCTACGTATTTCTTATTTACTATTTCTTGCCAATGTCTATCACTATTACTAAAAAGGTCATCTTTACTCTGACCCAATCCTCACTAACTACTTTGTGCCAACGTCACTGCAGAAATGGAGTGAGGGAACAAGAAGGAAGAAGGAGAAGACAACGCCCCAAATTCTCCATCTTGCCCCATTCACTTCAATGCCAAAAATCCCAAACCCACTGTTTTTTCACCCTGTGATATACTAAACTACTATTTTTCACACTCTTGTGGCCTGCAATGCTTCCTGCAGTGCAAGAAGCCTCTCCCATGGACTGAAATCAAATCCAGTGTCTCTCTGAGCTCTGGGCTCTGGGCTGGGGTCTCAGACACCCCTGCCCAGGTCCCTGACCCTCCAGGGCAACCAAAGGAATGCCCTGGACTCCAGCAGGATATTGCTTGGTATATTTTGGTCCTGCAAAGTCTTATACCCAGAAAGTATCAATTGGTTATCTTCCACCACTTTCATTAGTAAATTTGAGAGAAATATGTCTTTCAAAATAAGCCAGTTCTAAGGCTGAGGTTCTTCACAAATTATTTAAAAATTCCTTGAAGCTCTGGAAGTCTTTGCTAATCCAAACAAAGACCTGACACATAGGGTCTCTAATTCAGTGTAAAATACAGCCTAAAATCTGTTCCATATATACTGCTGCAAGCAAAATTACAGCAAATTGTCTTTTTATTAAAGCTGAAATTATGCAGATCCATACCACAGATAAGAAAGAATAACATGCCTGTGAAAATTTGTAATCCCCAAAATCGTGCCAGGTTTTCTAAGGTTCACAAGCCTATAAGAACATTTGATCTAGCACATGAATGAAAAATAAGTGATTTTTTAAAAAAGAAAGAAAATCAAACAACACAACAAAAATACTCCCTCAGACCATGTCATATCCATGCTCATTATTTTAAAATATTTATGAGAATTCGGAGTTTAGTGAAATGTTTCATGATCAATATATCTCCTGGCAGTCTTCCTGCCACTTTATGATGGATTAACCCTGGCTGGATGCCAGGTGCCCACTGAAGTTGCTTTGCCACTCCCCTCTTCAGCTGGGCAGGGTAGAGAAAATATGATGATGAGCTCATGGGTTGAGATAAAGACAGGGAGAGATCATTTAGCAATTGTCATCATGGGAAAATAGATTTAACTTGGCAAAATTAGTTTAATTTATTATAAAACAAATCAGAGTAGGATGAGAATTAAAAACTAAATCTTAAAACATCTTCCCCCCCCTCCCTTCTCTTCTTCCCAGGCTTAATTTCACTCATGAATTATCTACCTCCATCCCCTTGCAGTGGTGCAGTCATCACATGTTGTCTCTACTGCTACTTCCTCTCTAGGGGGAGGATTCCTCACACTCTTCCCCTGCTCCAGTGTGGGGTTCCTCCCATGGGAGGCAGTCCTTCACAAACTTCTCAATCATGGGTCCTTCCAACAGGCTTCAGTTCTTCATGAACTGTTCCAGCATGGGTCCCTTCCATGAGGCGCAGTCCTTCAAGGACAGGCTGCTCCAAAGTGGGTCCCACATGAAGTCACAGGTCCTAACAGCAAACCTGCTCCAGTGTGGGCTCCTCTCTCCATGAGGCTAGGCTTCCCATGGGGTTACAGCCTCCTTTTGATATCCATTGCACCACCATGAACCCTCATGGACTGCAGAGGCACAACTGCCTCATCATGGTCTTCACCAAGGCCTGCAGGGGAATCTGCTCCAGTCCCTGGAGCATGTCCTCCCCCTCCTTCTACGCTGACCTTGGTGTGTGCAGAGTTGCTTTTCTTATATATTCTCATTCCTCTCTCTGGATGCCATTGTGCAGGTTTTCTATCCATTCTTAAATTAGTTATCCCAGAGGTGCTTCCACTGTCACTGATGGGCTAGGTTTTGGCCAGTGGCAGGTCCTTCTTGCAGCCAGCTGCATTGGCTCTGTCACACACAGACAAAGCTTCTAGCAGCTTCAGAGTGTATACATCTATCTATCTGTCTGTCTATTTTTACCTTAAAGATCTGTCTCTGATAACTACTTCCTATGTTATTTTACAGAAAGACTGAACAAGCAAAAAATTCAGGGCAAGGTATTAGGACAGAGGTAATACCTTATTTAAACCAGAAAATATAATTGGAAAAATCAGACAACTTTTCAGGAACCTTAATTTTCTTCAGTTCTAAAATAGATTTAGATTTTGAGGCTAGGTGTGTATTCTTTAGGTCATAATTTCTGAAACAAAATATACTTAATATATCTATGGCTGTAAGAAAAAGCACTGGAGGAGAATACAAGAGACAGAGAGAGAGAGAATGATATGGAGACCTGATAAGTAGTTATCTCTCAGGAGGAAGAGAGAAGTAGTTCATAAACTGTGGAATACAAAGAGATTAATGAGTTTGAGACTTTTTGAGGGCTATGACAATGTGTTACAGAACCATTATCTTTACTGCAGTTGTGTGGATTTGTTACCAGTAGGTCTATGAAATTTTATTTCAAAGTTTATTTTTGTAAAAGGTTTTGGGTTTGAGAAACAGGACCAAAAGACTGGAGATTGAGCTATCTTCTAAGAAACTTCCTGTTCTGGAGGTTGAGTGGTTTTTATTCTTCACCGATTACCAGTCCAGGCACATTCATGTGACATTGGGAGCCACCAGACTGTTTTTGTCTTGTGGTGCATGTCCCCATAGGACTCTAGAGGACTCCTCTCCCAAAGTGATGAAAGTTTATGTTTAAATGGTGAAACTGACTGAAAATCAAAAGTTGTGTCTATGTTGTTTGTAAGAAAGTTAACAGTTTGTAAGGGAAGGGAAGAGTGTTTTGAAGTTTCATTTTGTTTTTTTTTTGTTTTGTTTTGTTTCTCCAACTTTTCCATTCTTTTAGTGTGTGTTAATAAAACTATGTGTTTGTTTTTAAAGCTTGAGCCTGCTTTGCTTCTCTTGATTCTCTCCCACAAAAATAAAGTAAACACTAAGACCACAACACTAAATTTGGCAAACAGAATTTGGCAAACACAAAACCACTACAGAAGCCTACAGGAAAGGGAAAAAAACCAAAACCAAAACCAAACCAAACAAAACAAAAAAGACACAAAAAAACCCACCCACAAAAAAACCACAACAACCAAAACAACAACAAAAAAAACCCAAACCAACATGATAAGCAGTATGCAAGACAGAGGGAAGCTAAGGAGGCTGAGGTTAACAATATGGGTAAGATACAGTTAGTTTACACTATCTGATGTGCTAAACATAAAGAAATTTCATAAATTCCAATTTTCTTAAGCATGTCTAGAGTTAGGTGCTCCATACATAGTAATATTATTTGCTCCCATAACTGGCACATGAAAGTTTGAATAACACTACAGCAATCTCATTTGTTATTTCTAAGGTGTATAGGATGGGATCAGTATGAGGGAAAAGTTCAGGAAGAGTCAATACTGTATAAGATGCTATATATCTCAGAGGTGTTGAAAGATAAACCTCGTTTACAATCGTAGTAATCTAATATTGATATCAAGTCACAAACAGTCTTCAGAGAAAGAAGATATTTAATTATTAAACTTCAGGAAAATCAGATCTTCCATCTTTTTGTGCTCAAGTCAGTAAATAAAATTTTATAGACAATAACTCAGGGAAGAATATATGTTATGTAGTACATATCTGCAAAATCTACAAGATCTATGAAACTTAAAATTAATTTGAAATTGTCAATAAAGTTTTGCATGCCAGAACCCATAAAAAGTATCTGCCCCAGCAGGTACTGTCCTACTCTTTTTGATTTCTAAATTACGGAGGATCACCAAGGTTCTAGATGCTATTTTAATACAACTTAACCGACACTTTTGCTGTAAATTCTAATTCATTTTCTGTACATTTCTTTATGAATTAATTAATAGTTTTAAACTGAACCTAAATGACATTCTAAAGAGCAGGGGTCACAGGTAAATGAAAATAGCAGTAAAGACTGACAAGGAATTTTCTTAATGGAGTGGCTGTCAAGTTATTTTTAATAAAAATAAATAAATTAAGTAAAATATTCCCATATAACCAAAATCAAATGTGCATAATAGAAGACTGATCTATAGTGGTAATTATCTAATTTGTTCAGGGCCCAACAGCTAAACATAATGAGATGAAACCAAGTATGTAAAAAAAATCAGTTGATGTTATTTAAAAAATTGCTTCTGTTAAGGCTGAGCTAATTCCAAGGTGATTTCCTAAGATAGGTGACCTTCACAGCTCTTCTACGGGTAATGAAATAGTAAAGATACAAATCTAATTTCTTAAACCTAAGAGAGACTAAGAGACTACGATTTTCATCTCTTCTCTTTGAAACAGAACTTGCTGGCAAAAGAAGCCAAAGTGCCTGTAAATTATATTAAAATAAATTGCATTGATCACATATAGGTATTTATTATAAATAATTATTTCTTAGCCAGAAGAAATAATCTTTTCAGATTTTATCTGTGCAGCAAAAGGTCTGCTGAGTAATAAAAAATATGAGATTTTGAATATGTAAAAGCATATTGCCAGGTAAATAATTCTTGCTGATTATATGTTTTCTTATGAATTGAATTACCATTCCAAGATCTCAGTTTTATTTCTTTCTATTAAACACAATTTGCATCAGATTTTTTTAGCTATTTTTAAATAGTTACTGAAGCTTAATCTAAAATTATAGAATCATGTCATCAGAGGATAAAATAATGACATTTAGTATAAGTAAGTGTGGCACTTTAAAGAACAGATAAGAGATAAGAGCAACTGGTTTTTAAAGACTTCTAATATATGATCTAAGACAATAGCATGCCATCTCAACTAGTACGGTGACCAGTGTTCACCAGGGCATGTACATAAACCAGCAAAAAGCACTATGTAAGTATGAAGGGAAATTATTGTAGTGCAGATAATAAAATTCAGTGATACCTGATACCTATAGTTTACCAGAACAGAAATGGTTACTAATGCATGGCCGGGGGGGGGGGGGGGGGGGGGGGGGGGGGGGCAGGAAACAAACAAACAAAAAAAACCACAACTGGATTTTTTTTTTTTAAACAATACAGAATGTATGTAATATCATAGATATTTAAACCCAACAAATTATTCTTATTATCACAAAAAGGAAGAATAGATAAAAATATCAAAGATGACAACAAAATTAAGCTTCCAGAGTGAATATTGACAGGTAAAAATTATACATGTAGCAGTAACACATATAAAAATAGGAAATTACAGGAAATCTAAATAGTTTTTTGGTAAAAGAGTTACAGACCATCATTAAGATGATTTTTAAAAGTTTACATTGCATAAACATTAAAAAGGCTTCAATACAGATCAGTTGAGTTGAAGCTGAAAACCATACCATGAGAAGTATTTCACTGTTTGGTGAAATACCAAAACTAAGCACTGTTGTTGTGCATTATTTGGTTTTATATTGTATTCCATTTTTATATTGGGTTTTGTAACGGTTTCTTCTGTACTCCCCTGTTCCCATGGAAAATTTATCATGAGATTTGTCGCAGCTCCTTCTCCCCTCCCATTCTCCCACACTGGAATGCAATCCCACACTGTTCCACTCCCACCTTATCCCTGATTGGGTATGGGCTTGTCCCTGCCTCTAGCCACTTCCCCCTAGATAAAAGCAAGGAAAGCAGGTGGATCGCTTTCTCTCTGGGCTTTTGGGAGTGGGACGGGGACAGGGACTGGACTGAGCTCTGGACCCTGTGGGGGCAGGACCCTAGAATAAAGCCGTGATTCCCCCTGGACCAAGGGCAGACTCTTTTCGTTTGCCAATGACAGGGACCTGCTCTCTCTAAAGGAAAAGGTTTGCAGCCTCTGGGATCTTTGAGACCCTGAGGAAAAAATTCTTTCGAGCTGTGGTTTTTCTCTCAAGCTAGCCAAGGCAAAAACGAAGCCGGGGCTCCGGGAGAGAGAGACACACAGCAAATCACAACTTCTAAGCCTTGAACATTTTCCTTCTCTCCCTTATCCTCACCTTTTCCCACATCAGTCTGTGAGGAGCCCAATTTTCATCTGTAGTAGCAGTACTTAGGGAGGAAGTGGCTCTTATATTGCTAAATTTACCTAAATCATTCCTTGGGATATGAAGATGTGCAACCAAGTCGAGAGCACTTCTGCAACCTAACAAAGGAAGCAGCCAAGGAAATCCAGAATGCCCTGAGTCTGTCTGATGCAAGCGACTCCTCCAAAGACAGTGCTGTGCTCTCCTTCCTGCCAGCCTGCATTACCACCCTGACTGTGTAAGGCACTGCACACTTAAGACGTTAATTTTAGCCCGATATCAGGGAATTACTGGATTTCTTTGAGGTTTTTGATCTAGATAATTTTAGTACTGAAATTAATTATATTTATTACTGTGTTGTTATTTAGATTTTTTTTTTTTTTCCCCCTAAAACTGTTAGTCTGATGTCTGTTACCATATCCAAAACCTATAGCTTGACAGTTATATGTTATGTTAAGCCCTTACTTCTTCTCAGGATCTCCTAGGGAAAACATGGAATTCTAACCACTTGAATTTAATTTTCTAAAGATTAATCATGAAATTAATGGTGCCACTGTTACAGCAAGCTATGCTTCCAGCTTTCCTTCTGAAGTTCACAGAAAAGTCATCAGCATAAATATTTTATTAAGACAGAATAGATAATATGACATATAAAGCTCAATTTGAATATAGCTACAGGTGAAGTCATCCATCTAGTAAAAAGACACATAGGCCAGATCTACACTATGAGTAACATAAATGTTACTTTGAAAAGGTAAGGGTGAAGGTCTTCATAAATAATTGAACACAGCTTCTCAGTGACATGGTCTGGTCAAGATAGTTCAGGTTGTTCATATTGCTGGTAAAATAATGCAGACTTGGAACAATCTTAAAACAGAAGTTTATGCAGTTTACACACCTGATATGTAAATATGGAGGCACTGTAACCAGTTTAAGTATTCAGACTTTAAAAGGATGTTATATTATTCGAAAGGATTTAAGAAAGAGATGGAATTAATTGAAATACAGTGATTAAAAAAAAAAGAAATAAATTGTGCACTGAAAAATTTAAAACATTCCATATACTGAATTTATCCAAAAAGAAAATCTGTAGGTGACAATTTATTGGAAATATTTCTGATACTAAAAAACCCTCTGTATATTTGGCAAAAAGACTGTGTACAAGATTTTGTGACAGTTAGAAGAAAAACATTGTGCTTGCATTTTCTCTTAATGACAATGAAGATAAGGAAAACTCATTCTTTGCTTAGCCTGGTATTCTTCCTTCCTAAAAGCAATTAATTTTTCTCTATTTTTTTGAAAAGGTTTTTCACTCAAGGAAAAATCAGACACAGTGTGAACATTCTCATGTTTAGATCCATGATTTGTTTTATACACAAAAAAAGTTTAGACAATTACTAATTATTTATGCTGTGTTTATTTTGCAAACAGAATTTGAAATGTTTGTACAACCAGAACAGCCAGTTCAGAACATAACCAAAATTATTTTTTCCCAAGATTTCACGTTCAGATCAAAGATCTTAAATGGATCTCAAACAGGCATCTAAACACTAGACAACAAAGGGATAATTAAAAAACCAAACCAAACCAAAAAACAACAACAACAAAAAACCAACAGAAAACAAACACACACACACCCCCACACCCACACCCCGCCTTAATCTAGTTTTAACTTGGAAGATAGGAAAGAAACAGAGACTAATTCCTGAATTTTTCCATGGGATGTAATTGTCTTAAATGTTTTGACATTATCTCATGTGTTTGGTTGGTTTTTTTTTGAAATGCATTTGTTAATATATGGTATAGAACATACAGTCACGATATAGAACATCACATTTAGAAAACATTTTTCTTATAACTATCAAAAGAAACAACAAAATTGATTTCAAATAAAATCTTTGATTTTTTCAAATCTTTATTTTTGAGTGGAAAACTCTTATGATTTTGAGCAAACATAACTTTTGTTAGTTTAAATCAAAATTGCATGCATTAAGATATTCTTTATTTCAAATAATATATTTTGATGCTCAGATATTGCAATTAAATTAGTAACCTCCAACAATTAATTTAATTTATTTATTGGTCAAATAAAACAAGAGAATTTATTTTTTGGTCAAATGAAACTTCTACTTAAAACAGTTGTCTTTAGTTCTACAAAATACAGGCTAGAAGGGCCTTCACAGCAAAGAAGTCACTATATTATGTCACTTAGTTTGAATACATGAACTTGAATTCAGTTTGTTATGCTTGGACAACTGGAAGTGGAATTTTGGTTAAGAACACTAATTAAAACAAAAATTAGTGTAATTCAACACAGTGGAAATGAACCTAGTGTTTTGTACTTTCAGAGAATTCTCTGCAGTAAGAAAAGTCCATTAAACATTACAGATGCCTACTGCCTATCAACCTCTACAATAGAGGCTTTATATAATTATTGTTCAACTGCAGCCTCCTATAATGACTGTTAAATTAACTAGGACATCTTTAAAAATAAGCTCATTTTCCACCCCTGCCCCAGGAAATAATTTTGACTTAAAGGCCCTTTAGTGGCATTACCAAAGATCAAAATATTATTCAAGTAACGAAAGCAGTCTTTCTTTGAAAATGATTAATCTCTTACTTTTGGACAAACACATTTTTCTTTCAGAACTGGTGGAATTCCAGAGAAGAAAAATGATCAAATTCAGATTCTAAGATACTAAGAATTATTAATAAACATATCTAAATATATGAATAACAGTAGCTGCAGCTCAGATTTTATTTAATCATAGACTGATAACCAGCTGCTACAGAAATGCAGCACAGTGCCCTGGTAAGGTCAGTCTTAATGACCCAAAGAAGACAATGTCTAGCTCAGATTCTCATTTCTCTTGTTGGCATGGTGCTGTCACAAATAAGGCCTCTGGCTGCCTCCTAAATAGAGAAATCCTCACAACAGCTTTCTGCTATAACATGCACTGGAGTTCTTTAATATATTTTGAGTTTTAATTTTGAATAGAGATCAAGCATTCACTTAAAGCTGTATGTGTGTAGAAGGGTTCTCTTGAATTTAGCTGTTGATTCAAGCATTTCAGGCTTGAATCTACAACCCCCAAAAATTGGAAATAAAATATGCGAAGAAAAAAAGCACTGTAAAATCTGTCCTGCAGAAAAGGCTATCAAAATATTCACATCCTAAATTTCCAAAGACTAAGTACTTCTGTCATCTGACAGCACTCCTGGAGCTCTTGTAAAAACATAATTGCACCAGATGTAAAGCAGATGAAATATGTATTTTCATCAATTTAACAAAGTAGAGAATAAAAATGCAATAGGTTTTACTAGTTTTGTTTCCTAGCATTGATCAAAGCCAGTAACTCCTTGCCAAAAAAAAAAAAAAAAAAAAAAAAAAAAAAAAAAAAAAAAAAAAAGAACAAGACAGACAATTTTGTTCTTCCTGTACTTTTTTCACATTAACAAATATTTTTGCATGTCTTCTTATTTTTCAATTTTCATGAAATCACATTAATTCAGATCATACTCTGGCCTTACTAAAAACAGCTAGAAGGTCAAGATCCATTTTTGTAGTTAATATAGTTAATTTGGGGGATTTGTTTGGGTTCTTTTTTTCATTTCAGTGCTTACCATGATAAAAGATATGTGGCCTATCTTCTGCTTCTGGGATGCCACTGTGACTAGTTGCTGTTAATTTTGTATTGCTTCTTTGCTACCTATAAATTTAGGAGGCTTCATTCTGAAACTTATTTTGATGCTGAAAGCAAAGGAAAAGGCAGAGGTATTTAGTCAAGGAGTGCCACAGAGTTTAATCTCATAGTCACATACATATTCTCAGATGAGTGTGATAAAAAGTTCTGTCTCACAAGTGCCACCTTTTTTCTCAATGCTGTTGACTGAATTTAAAGCCTAATTGGCCACATATATATGTAGCTCATCTATCTCTGGATGTCTCCTTTTCAATAGTCTGTCCAAAAGAAAATAAAATGCAAGGGAAATTAATTAGAGAAATAGAGCAACCTATGAAGCCTAAGAGAAGTTCACAAATAACTACAGTAACAGGCAGAGAAAAGAACTGTAACCAAGAAATACTGTAAAAATTGAATGATTGAAAATACCTTAATAACTTCTTTCTAACCTGCTTTCATAATAAGCTGCTTGCTAACAGAACAAACATTACTATCAATAAAATACAGTTTGAATAATAAATCCTGGTGTGGTTATCATATTACCGCTCTGTTAATTTTGAGTAGCAAGCAGAATCACAGCAATAAACAAGACCTATACATGCTTGTAGCTCCTTGGACACAGACATGGAGACTCATAATGCTGAAAACCAGTGACATTTGCTATACTTTTCAAGCCAACAGCAGCTAAGCATAGAAGTTTTAGTAATAACACTTATGAACTGTATTCTACAAGTTATTGGACAGAATATTATATTAATATAAAAGTATCCTATGGCAATAAAAGGCCAAATTTTACCCCAGTTACTAGGGAACATATGTACCACATGCACAAGTAATAGGAAAACAAAGGAGTTTAGGCCTTCCTCAGAGCGATAATTGCAGTGTTAGCAGATAGAATCTACGCTAGATTTTTTTTTAAAAAAAAAGTAAAAAATAAATAATAAAAAAGTTGTTTTCAGAGGGAAAGTTTCTTAATCAAATACAATGGGATACCAAGAGATGAGTCATCATAGAGGGGATAAAAAACTCAGCAAAAAAAATCCCCCAAATCAACTTAAAAAACTAAGTACAAGCAAAGTGGCAGATGGGATATCGCAAAAATTTCAGTACTGAATTAAGTGTGCAAACTAAAATTTGTATCTTGATACTTTTGTCATGATTTGTCTCAAGTCAGAGTGTGTATGAAACAGGGTATGCTTAAAAGGTAAAATGAGCAGTAATGAGAACAAGATATTTAAAGGAATTCTTAAGAAATTCAAAGAAAGACTAGTGGAAGAAATAGGAGTGGTCTGTAACTTCTAGCTATGGTGACCATATTTAATCTATAGAGCAATCTAAGTATGTTGGGACTAGAGAATAGAAAATATGGTAATTGTTTTAAAGGACCACCTCCAAAGCCTCAAATGATTAAGACCGACGTATGTGTGAGGCAAGTTAGCAGAAACTATAAGAAAAATATAATTAGTGGACGCTTGTACAAATATGACAAGTTGAGGAATAGTCAACATCGTTTCTATGCAGGATAGCCCCGAAGTTCTTTAGATGAATCTCCTGCTGAAAGCAGGACCAGCTATGAGGTCAGACCAGGGAATTCAGTCAGTGAGTACACGGACAAGATAGGATCATTTGATAGAATCTTTGATTTTAAGGAAGCACTTAGAAAGTTAATTTATCAGTTTTATGATAAGGAAAGAGCCATAAGATGAAAGATCTTGGAGAGGATAAGTAATTAGTTCAGAGCTTGATTTGGATAGTACAAGCAGATGGTAGATTTTTATAAAAGTGCATTTAGAGATATATATCAGCGTCATAACCAATGCTTATATTGAAAGTTTGTATAAATCACCTGGTAAGGAAGACAAGGGGTGAAGTGATGCTAATGGTCTCAAATTATTCAATTAATTAAATATGAGATCTAACAGTAGGTGCACACAGACTTTCAGGATCCTTCTTTTTGAGGCCTGGTACCTGCCACACTGAAAATGGCATGTAATGAATAGCTTTCTCCATTTTCTGGACCCTTTCTTTTGCCTTTCTAAAAGAAATTATGCTAGAAAAGTGACAAAAAAGAGAAAAATGGTTCCTGATTTCTAGTTTTACTGAGCATGAGACAAGATGGACAAAGCAAAGACAGAGACCAAAAGGGTCTAACTTAATTTGGATGGGAATAGGTTTTATGGCAAAAAAGGATAAAGTTCTTACTTTTTAAGCATGAATTAATCTTTCCAAAACTGTCACTCAATGAGCTATAATGCAACTCTATGGAAAGATTTACTTTGCAACTTATTTCAAACCGAATGACCATTATGTTCTGAATTAACCAGAGAAGGTAAGAGGTTCATTACCTGCTGGGTTGTAGGAGAGCACTTTCTGAAGTCTGCTCATTTGTTACTATTGCTACTAGGTTCTCTGAACTTCATATCTACTTCATAAAACCCCCGCTCAGAAAAAAGTCATAGAAAATTTGCCTATGTATGTCTCTTTCTGTGACACTTAGCCTCTCATCCTGCAAAGGGAGAGACTTATTGAGCTGATTCATGCTCTGATAAAATAAGAAGAGGTCCATACATTTGTTGCTTGTGCATGCTCCCAGGTCATCAGCTTTCCTCCTTCCTTTTGCATGAAAAAGGTGTTGAGTAAGGAAAGATGAGGCAATAGTGACTGTGCTAACGTAATTTGCAATAGAAGTGGCAACTTTTGCATGGAAAGAACTTTGATTTTTTGATCGTTTGTTTTTTTATCCCCCAACAAGCTCTCAGGGCTCTGTGGTGACTAACAAGCTTTACTAAGACTTTTCTCCCCTGCAGCCTCCCTTCAGCCTTGCCCATGGGTCCAGAAACCCATTTCTGCTCAGCCTGAGGACTGGACTGTGTTGTAGGTGGGCCTGTCTCTGGCCTGTTTCCAAACTGTTGTTTGGATTTCCTGGATTGATGTAGGACATGGCTTGTTACCTCACTTCATTTGATACTCACTGGACTCTTGATGGGACCTGCTGCTGTCACCGCCTTACTCTCTTGCAGCTCAAGTGCTTTTGGACAGCGCAGGGACTGTCTCACCTGCACTGGGGTCAGACAGGCTCCCAGTACACTTTTTAGGAGCAGCTCTTGCAGCTCCCTGACACAAATAATGGTACTTTCCTTTTCCAATTTCCTAAGGCATTTAATTTCCTGCAAATAAGTTCAGAACAACAACAACAACAAAAAAGGCCTAAAAGGGTAGGTTACATTTCCTCTGCCTGCTAGCAGCTCTTCTAGGATCAAAATGGTCACTGCTTCCTTCCCTGCTAACAGATAGTTTGAAATTTAAGGTTGCAATCAATAGGGGAAAAAAAGGATTATAGTGTCATAACTATTCACATCACTTCTTATACTGGTTTAGTTTAATCCTTCATCTTCTAAGGAATGCCATTGTACGAGTTCTCACAAGCAGAGGTATTACATGCTCTCTATCAATAGAACTCTTATTAGAGCAAGTGGTATATAGACAAAAAATATTTGTATTTATGCAAATAGAATAGTCCTAAAACAGAGAAACAGGCTTATGGTTAAATAAGTCCCATTAGTGGCAATCAAAATCAATCAGTTAATGCATTGTCTTTTAGCTCTATAATAAAGATACTTACAGTTGGGGATCCAACAGGTGCTAGACATTTCTAGCAGAGTCCTGCTACTTTAAGGTCCCCTGTCCAACACCAAGATTACTTGTGCTGTTTATAATCAAGTTGTTCTTCTCCTTCTTTCAGTGTAAAAGAAACTGCCCAGTTCCACCATGTTTGCTTCCAATATATCATTATCGTTTTTGCAGCCTTTATTTTGAGAAGTTTTAAGTTTTCCCTTCTGTCAAGGAAAGAGTGATGTACTTTATTCACTAGAGAGAAGCAACAATATAATTTATACATATAAGGCAAGAGTTCAATGGCAAATTGGCTAATGGTTTAGTAAGATTCAATGGCAAGGTCAGACAATACTGTTAGGGAGATCCTCCTTTTGAGCTGTGAGGTTCTAAACTTCTGAGTTCTAAACTTCTTCCCAGAGTGGAGTTTAGGTGCATCTGAATGCAGACCTAGTGCCAATTTGGTCAATGGTTTATATCTAAAGGATTAAATATATGCAATCAATACTTTATATCACATTATTAAGATTTCAAAGTTTCAGCACACTTATTCCTATGTCAATTCCTGAGTATCTGAAAAAATAAGGATTCTCTCAACCTCAGGGAGTAACCTAGAGAGACAACCCTATTCAAGAGGTGGTTCACTGTTTATGGAACAAGATGTCTGACTTATAGTCACATTTGCACACCAGGCATATTTTGGATGGTGCTTGCTCAACTAGCCTTCGGCTATTGTGTTGCTACCTGTCTCCCCAGAGTCCAAGTGAAGGCAGCTGCAACCATCAGGAGATCAGCATTATCTCCTGATCATGCTGATCATCTCTTTCCTTAAGCCGAAACGGGGGCAGGGAAGCACACCACCTTCTTGTCTCTTGATATAAGAGCAATCCTTTTTTTACTTGATAATTCTTTTGAGCTTGTTACTGTTTGAATGGTCTTGGTGAAAAAGAACTGGAGTATAATGGAATCTGATGAAGTTCATAATAAGGTTATACCTTTGAATGTGATCAGATTAATATCTCAGGTAGGTACAATTCATAAAATCATATTACACTTTATTTAGAGGTGACTATATGGCATATACTGTGCATACTGCAATTAGTCCTTTATCAGAAATTAATCTTGTTAGGATCAGTGTTGCTAAACGTGAAGATTTACTTAACATTTTCTGGGGGAGTTAGAGGGAAAAGAAGAGCTGGCTTCCTCTTACTGTTTATACAGGTGCAGCAAGAATTGATACCTTGTAGGGTCAATAGTGTCTGAAGAGGAAGCAGATGAAATAAGAGCAAGAATGCATGAGAAAACATCTGGAGGAAAGAAGGAAATAAAGAAGTTAGAAGTTAGAAAAGGTGGACATGTCAAGAGCATGATCAGCAAAAATTTTGTAAGTGAAAAGTTGAATGCGCCAAAGGGAGATATTTTGTCCCAGCTACTTTTACACAATAGGTCAATAAAGCCAAGTTCTTTTGCCCCAAGGCTTCCCTATTTTAACTACAGGAGAATTCTGGGCTCAATAAACTCTATGCATAGTTCAAGCACTATGGACAGAAAAACTTCTATAAACATTTGTATCAGTAAGGAATACAAAGCAGAAGAACCATCACATATTCTAATTTGCTTCAGTGGATTAAGTTGTTTCTCCCCTCAATTCCATCATTATGGTTGGTGTACTTTAAGAAGTGAAATACAATATTATCCTGTTTACAACAGAATTGGTTTTTGTGTGTGTGTTTTTTTTTTTTTTTTTTTTTTATTTAATTCACTTCATTGTCAGTTACATCTCTTCCTATAAATGGATCTTATAGTTGATGAGTGTTCATCTTGCATATTATAACTTTGTGCAAAATCATTCTTATACCTTTTCATTTATACCTTGGACCTCAACAAAATTGAATTTTGGAAGATTTTTTTCTTGGCAGGCCATTTATTATTCTAAAATTAATTTAGTTTATCTGCATAATTTTTATTATTTTCTTTTAAAAAGAAAGTTTGCCTTCCAGCTTTGCTATTAGGAAGACATATGCTACATTTGGTAAATTACAAAGGAATTAACTGATAGAGGTGAGAAGATGAAACATGAAAGAATATTCTCAATTAAGAAAGAATGATGAAAGAAATACAATTCAATCTGAAAATTCAACAGAATTTCCTAAACTGAAGCAGAAAGAGCCAAAATGACAGCATACTTTTTTTTTTCTGAATTAATATTTTAAAATATTCTCCCCCTGTATTCAGCACTGCTGAAGCCTCACCGTGAGCACTGCATCCATTTCTAGTCCCCCCACTTTGAGAAAGACATAGAGTGATGAAAAGGGCAATGAAGTGGATGAAGGGTCTGGAGAGTGATTCCCATAAGGAGCAGCTAAGTGAGCTGGGGTTGCTCCAGCCTGGAGAAACTCTACAACTGCCTGAAAGCAGCCTGTAAGCAAGTGAGAGTGATCTCTTCTCCCAGGCAACCAGCAACTGAATGAGAGGACCAAAGATAGTCAAGCTATGTCAGAGGAGATTCCAGTTGGACACCAGGTGGAATTTCTTCACATAAATGCTTGTTAAACATTGGGATGGACTGCCCAGACAGGTGGTGCAGTCCATCCCAATGGAGGTGCTCAAGGAACGAATTTGGAATTTAGTGCCATGATCTAGTTGACAAGGTGGCTTTTGGTCAAGGATTGGACTCGATCTCAGTTTTTTCTAATACAATCAATTCTGTGGTTCTGTAAAAATCTTTTACTCTTTGTATTACCTAGACTATATTTTTTTCTGTTTTCAATGGTGATACATAGATGTTGCATTTGAAGGAAAAATGCATTATACACATAGAGGTAAAAATAACTTAATCTACTTTTAAGTGTTGTGGCTTGTCTCTCTCACGGGGCTCCTTGGCTCTGTTCTTGCCCTGGCTAGCTCGAGAGACAAACCACAGTTGGAAGGAGTTTCCTCAGGGTCCTCAAACCCAGGAGGCGGCTGAGAACCCTTCCCTTAGCATGACAGAGCAAGACCCTGTCAACGGCAAAAGAAAGAGGCCCTGCACTTGATCCAAGGGTGAAACCAAGGCTTTATTCAGTGATTCTTTTGTGGTCCTGCCCCAGCCTGGGTCACGAGCCCCGAATCCAGACCCTGTATCAAGAGACTGGACCACATGTGCCTTTGGTTTATATCCAGGGAAGGAGCTCTGGGAGGGGAAAAGCCAATTCCCAATGAGGTTGATAAGGTGGGAGTGGAACAAGGCTGGATTACATTCAAGGAAGGGGACTGGGAAGAATGTGGGAGATGGGCTGGGGGAAGGGCAGGGACAAACTTTGGGATATTACATTTTCCAGGAGAACAGGGGGGTACAGAACAAACCATTATAAAACCCAATATAAAAATGAAACACAATATGAAACCAAATATCACACAGCCGCTGTCACAGTGTCCAATTCGCGCTGACCCGCGCGACCACAGGCTAGCTCAGAGTTTTCACTGTGGCAACGTGGTATGATCGGAGCGGCGGACAAAACGCGCCGCTTCCTCTCTGTGGGATCTTGGATCCCACCGTCAGCGACGGGCACGTAGATGACGTAAGCGACCTCGACAACTGAATGAAAGGCGGACTCTCCCGAGCAGGATGTAACGTAGGTTTATTGATGCACGCTTCACCGGCTGCCCAGGAGAGACCCTGAGGCCAGGCACACGGCAGTTTTTAAGGGGGGGTGGAAACGGGGGTGGCGACAACCGGTCAGCCAGTCACAGGAATCGGGGGGTTAATTGGGGGTGTGAACCATAGAACTGGGGACCAACCACAAAATGATGGGAGGGGGTCTCCCGGGCCCCAGCCTATCACTCGGCACCCTTCCCGGAGTTTTCTAGAAGCCAGGGAAGGGTCTCTGAGTGACAGGGCGACCACGAGGAGGGGCGGGGGGGGGGGGGGGGATTGACAGCGACAGGTGCAGGGAAGGGATGAATGATAGAAAACGTCTGGTTTTACAATAGACAAAACAACCAATGCAGAAGGGAAAACCAATGCAGAACACAGGGGTATTCAGTGAACTAAACCATTATAAAAATAACTTAAAAATCTTACAAAAACAATTTAATAACTTAATAAAACAATTCTCACACCACCACAAGCAACAGATTGTGTCTCAATAAGCAGTGCAAAGAAGTTCCATCTGTACCTGTAACACTAAGAGTTACTATGTTCACACAATCTGTGACATTCTAATATTGTTGTTGCAGAGCTGATCTTTCAAGCAGTGAGAAGTCCAACTGTACCAAATCTGCAGAATTAATTAAGAACAGGTTTGTATACATTTGAGCTACATTCACAGTTTAGAAATCTTCATTAATGCAGGAGTAGTTGCTCAGCAAAAAGGTTTTACTTCCTTTTTGCATATGAGAACCTGCATTTTTGATACAACGTTTGATTTAAAATAGGCACAGATTTTCTTAAATAAGAGCATTTTTAAAAAAGCCAACAAATTCACTTTTTGAAGGAATATTTTATTTCACTGTTTGAGTTATCACTAAATAAACCCTCATTATTCATGCAGTTGTATAGTGTGTCCGTGAATTTAAGTAAAAGGTCAAGCTGCTACTTTCCCTGTCTTTTAGCATCACTGACAGTTCACTTGCTTGTGGCAACTTTAAAGATGTTGCCCATATATCAGGACTGATGAAAGAGTAGGGACAGCATTACTCTGCTGGCAGCACGATGTTTGCTATCCCACATTAACAGCCCAGACATTTGGTTTGATTTTATCAACACATTAAGAAACCAGAAAACACTTGCATATTACTAACATAAAAGAAAATGAAAGGTTGATGTGGTATGATTGCTTTAGAATTAGTTGAATAAATGAAGTTTTGCATAATAAACATCATACTACATTTTTGTAAAACAGTTCTTATAGAAAATGGTGAAAACACATCCTGAAAACAAATTCTATTATAATTCTAAAACTGAGTTGTGTTCAAATGAAACAAATGGAAAATAATTAGGCAATCAGTTCATATGTCTCCTGTTATCAGCATTTTAGTGTTGTACAAAAATTCTTCGCAGTTAGAGTTTATCAAAAGACACTGCCAAATCAACAGAAAGCATTATTTTGTATTGTATGCTACAGAAAAGTCATGAGGGAAAAAAATTTCCTTCTTTATCTCGTTTTCACTGGAGCATATAGCAAAGGCCTGCTTGCTGGGTCTTCTTTTCTCTGCAAACCTAAGGGAAGAGATCACAAAACTAGCAAGATTATAAAACAAAAATATAGACTGCATACTTGAAAACTGCACAGACACATGTTCCCATTTGCAATATACATCCCCCCCCCACCGGACTATATTTTGTATCACTATAAAATCCTGAAAAATACCTTGCAGACATAGAGTCTATAATATTTTATTTTGTGATTTCAGAATTACTGTGCTACTGTTAAAAGTCACAAACACCTTTACTCACCCTCAGGTTATGAATAACAAGATAACACTCAGGGGATCGGATGACTGTTTTTTTCATTTTGTTTTTCCAATGTTCTTTTGCTTGATTCCTTCCTACCATCAAAATCAGTTCTTTCCATCTTTGAACGAAAACTCTACTAAACTCATCCATGCCAAATGATACCCTGAAATCCTACTTACCTCCCTACTTGACATCAAATTTCCTCCCTCAAAACTCATTAAACATACTATTTCCAAGCATTGTCACAAATTCCTCTTCTCCAACTCAGTCTAAGGCAATAGTTCACACATTTAGGACCTATAGAAATGTAGCCATTTAACAACATTATAATGAAAGAGAAAAAGCCAGGAAGGTTGTGCCAAAAATTCCTCAGTTGTGCCAAGTGTCACTGTCTTACATGCAACCTACATTTGACAGACTATCATTCCTGGCTGCATCTCCTGACAAAGTTTCATATATTAATAAGAAGTGCAGGTAGCAATGTGTATCAAGTCCTTCTTAGTACAAAAAAAAAAATGTGCATTTGGGTTAAAGCCAGGGTATTATAATTTTAGATTTTATGATTTTCTAATTTCACATCTTACACTAAGAAGGTAGAATATAACTTTGTAGTGCAGAATTCTTTAATAAAAGTAATCTCTATCCTGCAGCCAGGCCACCCTCAACTCCCTCTTTTTTTCCAAAAAACTAATTGTCATATTTCACATAACTACTGGAAATAGAACTGGGATTGAAACTCAGCTAGTCTACATGAAAATACACAACCAAGTCAACCAACCAGTGTTGCCACATTCAGGTGCTGTATTTCATCTTGTTGCAATTTCTATTTAATGGTGCTGTCCGAGGAAGTCATACCATGTTGCGGACCACGTGTGTGGACGGTAAATGCCGCAACCTTCCCCAAAAGTGTCTCCTTACATGAAGCCACTTGGGCAGGCACACAAGCAATCACACTGTCTACACAGTCACACACAACAGGTAGATCTCAGAGAATGAGAGGCGGGAAGGGTCTTCTGTGTGGGGTTCCAGGGGATTTTATTGGAGTCACACTGAAGGGTTCCAGGGGCAGAAAGACCAAGAACAATGGAGGGTATAGGTTTTTAAGTACAGGGGAAGTGGGGGTGGAGCAGAGCATCAGAACCAATGGTCTGAGGGTAGAAGGGCAGTACATAGGCAGGGTAAAGGGTAATTACCAATAGAAGGTGCCAGGGTAGATAGGTGGGGATATAGAAACCAATGAGGGTACGAGGAAGAGCATTCTGGGGAATAAATATATATGGAAAATGGGGGCTGAACAGAAGTGACAAAAGATTACATCATTTTAATAAACCAGGGGAGTAATAGCACTTAGGAGACATTGACATGCTGCTGTAAGGATCCATGGGAGAGAAACTTTTCTCACTATAAAATAAAAGCACATCTCTTTACTTACTCTGACCCCTCCAAGGTCAACATATGAAATCTCAGAGGCAGGTTCACCAGCTGCCACAATACCACTCTGCTGAAAATCTCACACTCCACTTACCTAAGTAAACCAGATGTACTGTAGATACTTACTTTTGTTGGGCAAACACAACATTTTTTTAAAGTACCACTATACTGCTGAAATCGAGCCACTTGTAAACATTTATGCTCTTATACCAGTGCAATATAATGAACATAACCAACATAGTTCTGTGTGATACTAATTTCTAAATAAATCTTATCACGGCTTACTGATAAATAATATGTATTTCCATCACTTGAAATTTTTAGACTATGGCTGGATAGTCAATATATATGCTACAGGCATATCAGAAGTTACAACTTTACTATGGAAACAACTAGTTTAAGTTATTTGGGCTGAACTATGGAATACAAGATGAACTCATATGACATTTTGCATTTTGTCTTTAAATTCCCTGAATTTCTAAGAAATTATTTCTGCATGCAAACATTGCTTAAGAGAGAAGTATAATTTACTAGCAGCAAACAACAAAATAACTTAGTCACCATCACTTTCTTTTTTTTTTTTCAGTATGTGTTTCCGATGCATTTCTATTTTCTTAATCACCATGCTTCAACATTTGGAGAGGAAAAATGCTGTGAGAACTCAGATGTGACTTCACTTCAGATCAGTGTTACATTCCTAAGAAAAACAATTTCATTTTGTAGCCAGACCAAATGCTTTATCAAATTTTTCAGAACACTGTTTTTCACTAAGCCATCAACCACCAGAGATTTTCAGCTGAACACAATATTAGGATCTAAAATACAAATCTGCAAATGTTACAAAATTGGAAGGCTGATTGAAACACCAGATGATTGTGCTGCCTTTCAGCAAAACCCAGCAAGCTGGAGAAATGGGTCAACAGCACCCTCATGTTGTTCAACAATGGGAAATACCAGGTCCTGTACCCTGGGGAATAACAGCATGCACCAGTATGTGCTGGAGGTTAACATACTGGAAAGCAGCTTGGCAGAAAAAGACCTGATGGTGCTGTTGGACAACAAATTAACCATCAGCCAGAAGTGCACCCCTGTGGCTACGGAAGTCTACAATATTTGGGGCTGCATTAGGAAAAGCATAACCAGTAAGTCAAGGGATACACTCCTTGCACTCTCATCAGCTCCGGCTGAGACCACACATTGATTGCAGCATCCACTTCTGTGTTCAGACCAGGTAGACATGGACTTCTTTCTCAAAGAAACAATCATGGTCTTCCTGTGATAAGTTCAGCACAGGTCTATAAAGGTGATGAAGGGATAAGAGCATCAATCATATAAAGGTAGACAGAGAGTTAGGACTGTTATCCTGGAGATGAAAGTTATTAGAGGGATTTTATCATTGTGCATAAGTACCTGTTATGGGGGGAATAAAGAAGATGCAATCAGACTCTTCTCAGAAGTACACATTGAATACACAAGAGGGAAAGGGCACAAATCAAACCAAGGAATTCCATTTCTGCAAGAGCAAACCACTTTCTATTTCTGCTGATTAGTTTGGGTTCTATTTGTTATGGTCAAGGTAGTGAAACAAAGGGGTAGGTTGCTCTGAGAATCTCTGTCTGTGAAGATATTCAAAACCCAACTAGACAATATTTTGAAAAACCTGCTCTAGAAGACTCTGCTTTGAGCAGAGGATTGGACTAAATAATCTATAGAGATTCCTTCCAACCTCAGTTATTCTGTGAAATCAAGCGGAAAGTAATTTCTCAGGTAGTGATCAGAGTCCTAGAAGCCCAAGGGCTTGATGAACACTATTTCTTCCTTCTCCACTTGAGTTTTCTTATCGAATGCAAGCATGTAGTAACATAAACAAAAATACATAAATTATCATCCAACCCCCTAAAAAGAAAGCTATGTAGGACAGGAGCACATCATATTGTTTTGTATAGCAGAATGTGATCAGATGTTTTGGTCATAAGTATGGCATAAAAATCTACCTAAAATAGAGTTTAATCCCTTTCACTTAATTCTATCTGATTTTATATATAACCATGGAGATAAGGAAAGTGCCTCCTACTTTAGATTAATAAATGTATTTATCATTAAAACGTCATCAGATTTTGCTTCATACCTTTAAAAAAATTGAGCTGTGATAATACAAAGACTAGGGATCCCAAATGCAAACATCTACTTTGAAATCTCGACAGAAGTAGTGCTTTTACTGATGAGGATTTGTTAAGAAAAGCTGAACTCTTTAAAAAAATGTTTCCGGGGGGGGGGAAGCAATTTCCTTTTATTTGCATTGAAGGTCTAATAATCAATCAAAACAAACTGCTGTACATAAGAGTGTTATTTGCAATTTCAGGAATTGTTTTATTTTGGGTTTCTTTTCTAAAAGTAGTTCAGACTTCACTTCTGAAAGAAAAACACTGCCTACAGGATGCATTAACATCTTGATTTTCCATGTTTGCTCACTGTTATGTATCTAATCTAGGTATAGGAAAAACAAGGCTAGATAGACTTGATATGTTTATCAAGATATGATTATCAAAAATGTCATCAGTTAACTGGAAGTGCAGTGATACATCTCTAAGGATTCCTTGTACATACAAATAAAACAAATTTTAAAGGGCTGTAATGGTTTTAATTTAATAAAACCGGGCAGAAACACCAATTAACATAGGGGTTTTAGTATTTATTCTCTTTTTGTGGGAGGGAGAGATTAGGAGGAAAAAAAACAAAGCAGGCTTAAGCTTAAAAATTAACAAAAATAGTTTTATTAACATACACTAAAAGAATGAAAGGAAAAAAAAGTTGATAAAAAGAAAACTTCAACAGAATGACACTTTAAAACACGCTTCTCTCTTCTTACAAACTATTAACTTTCTTATTGAACAACATAGAAAGACACAACTTGGGATTTTCAGTCAGTTTCACTATTTAGACATAACCACTCATTACTTTAGGAGAAGAGTCTCTCTAAGACCTTTTTATGAAGACATTTGCCACAAGACAAAATAGTCCAGTGCTCCCAATGTCACACATCTGCTGCCGCCTGGAATTTTCGCAGACTGTGATGTTCTATCAGCAAAGCTTCTCAGTGTATCTGGGGCACTATTTACGAATGCTTCTTCTAGTCTAAAATTATCTTTGTCTCAAAGGCTGAGACCTCCTTTTAACCCAGGAGCGGGGGCTTTAAAGTTCCCAAATAAATCTCAATTACTTCAGTTCTCAATTTTGATTAGAATAGCATTCTGCCCAACAACACCAAGATGCTGCAAAGAACAGTTCATATCTCCATAATTTACCCTAGAGAAGTCTGGTTAAAAATGTCTATTTCTTCAATCCTATTCCAGTATTATTACTTCTTTCACCTCTAATCTAACTGACTTCATGTGGTGTCTGTTCTATGTACCCTCTGTTTTCTTTCTTCTTTTTCTAAAGGAAGAATTGTGCTTTAAAAGCTCCATGTTGCTAGGAAGGGGTTAAATCCGCCCAGGCCTGCAAGGGCCACGTGCAAGCCCGAGGCCACATGAGCTGAAGAAAATGCAAAGCTGTGCTGATGAAGGAAGCTGGTAGATGTCCTTTTTTCTACCCCTCGGTCTCATCCAGGGAGGCTCGGCTCGGAGTTGTTATGGAGCTGCAGGTTTTCTTTCTCTGCTGCCAGCGGTGATTAAGCTGGGCCCTGGTCTGGCCCCCTCTGCCGTGTTCCTGAGCACGTGGCCAGCACTGCCGAGCTGCAGCCGCCTCTCTTCCCTGCCGTGGCAGGGGAAAGGGGCTCAGCCGGCCCAGGCCCTCCCTGTGCGGGCAGCGGCCCTCAGAGGCCCGGCTGAGCCCGGCCCGGCCACACAGAGGGGCAGCAGGGCCCAAACTGGGCCAGCCCGCTGCCCAAAATGTTACCTCATGGCTGATGCCACAGCGAGCGAGGGCTGATCAGCAGCAGATTAGTTTTAAATGTCCCCTCCAAAGTTGCATCGACATTTCCTATTGGTCAACTTAGCTACCAATATCCTGGCCAGCTTTTTGATAGGTCCCTGTCCTCTCCTCCCAAACCATTGCATGGTCAGGGCAGGGAAAAACGTCTCACATTTCTCTATAACTAGAAAACAAAATTGTGCTAACCCATGATAAGGACACAATGCAAAACAACAGGAAAGCAGCACACATAAAAGCATTTATGGCCCATTTAAAATAATACAGAGTCAAAAAATTGTATAAACACCAAGCTTGAAAGAAAGTTTAATTCTTTGTTTCTCTTTTCTATAGCACGAAAAATAAAACCAGCATTTAAAGATCAATATATGTGACCTTTATGGAAAAAAAAGAGATGTATGTTATAATGCTTTATTATTATTTATTTTTAAATATATTCCTTCAAAGATTTACCAGTACAGTCATCTTCAGAGGATATTTTCATTAAAGAGCTTTTAAAAGAAAATATGTACATTTTAATTTTTATTTCAGTGATCATCCAGTGTTATTTCAAATGAAAGCAGTTGACTGCTTTTGTGCACAAGAGCTGAATTTAAGAGGAGAAGGGAAACCAGAGAGGAAAATATAATTACACTTTTCTAAGCTCAGCATACAAAATATCTTCCATGTGATTGAAGTGGCAAAGTAAATTACTACACAGTTAATTGTGCAGATGCTCAAAATATTATAAATTTTAATTTTACCAAGTTATTAAAAAAAAACCCAAAACAAAACAAGAAGACATTGTATTTCTCTTTTGTTTCCAGGCAGTTCCAAAGCAATTTTTCTTCTTCTGGTTTGTACTTTAATGAAACTAAGCCCTGTGAAATTCTGGTATTTATTTTGATGGGACAATTTGAGCTTCCTTCAGATCATGCACAAGCCAACAGTAGTTTTCTTATGTAGGTCTCATTGCTTTGCATATATCTTGCTCAAAGCATTATCACCTTATCTATTTGACCTTTATTGAAACTATTATAGGGTAAGACTTACCAGCCTGTCAGAACACTTTAGAAAGGATTACTTTTTTGCCATGTTTATCCCTTGTCCCTAGATATTTCTAGTCCATTGCATTGAAATAGATTCCCAAGTATTATCCCTGTGTAGTTTTAGCATCTCTATTGCAGGCTAGTTGTGGGTGCTCAGGCATGCCCATTTCTTTTGGTACACATCTATGGATAAATTTTTGATCCTGCAGATTCCTTCTGTTGTAATAATATCACTTTAAAATTGATATCACTTTAGTGCTGAAATAGGAAACATTTTGCTCACCAAGCTAACATGATTGCAGTCTTCCTCTTTTTCATTGTCAATAGAAAGGCAGGCTGTACTTTACAACTTTTATCACCTGACCTCTTCATTGCTACACTCCCTATTTTGATTGTAACACATAATATAGGATAGTATACAAGCTAAAAATATTAGGGCTTTTATGTTCAGCTAGTGTAATAAACATTCTATAAACACTTCAGAAGGATCATATTTAAATCTGTCAAAATATTTTTGTGTTCTATGGCAAGTTTAGGAAGATGGGGAATATGTCTTTATCTAGTATTTCTACCTTTGCTTTTAATAATTCTCTCCTTCTCACTCTCAAAATGCTTTCTATCTTCTGCCTCAGTTTGCTGACAGAGTATAAGTTTCTGGACAAACTTTTGCTGTTCTAGAACCAGTATGGCATCTGAGAAGGTGCAATTATTAGCACAGGAAGGCTTATAGATTTAGCCATCACCTATCTTGCATTTAAGCCTTCCTGGCCTTCCTGCCCCTCTTTGTTTTCCTGGCTGATTGCCACACTCTCACTCTGCTGCCTTGCTTCTGCTCACAAGAGCTGGGGAAGCTGATTAGGTGCCCATTTTGCCGGGGAGGTGGGGGCACAAAACAAAAAAAACCACGCAAGCCAGCTGTGCTCTGTTCTCTGTGTTACTCTGTTGCCTCAGTTCCCTGATACAGTCAATAAAAATTCTGCCTTGGCACTATTAAAAGAAGTGGGAAGTAGGCAGGGAGCAGTAATGGGACAGAGGCAGCCAGGAACTGCAGGTTTTGGCAGAGTGCTGTGTAGATGCAAGTCAGGTGGCATTTTTGAGAGTAGTTACTATGGAAACCAAAGAAGTGTTACTTTCCTGAGATTTTATCACTTGGAGTTATGCATTTGTACCTCCACCGATATCTCCCTCCCCATCTTGGTGGAGAAAAGCAAGCACCATTAAAAATAGATTTACTGAATGTAACAGTGAATCAATCCTGAACATGGCTGTTTGCAGAGTTCCCACTCAGAGACAGACTGTAAATTATTTCTCTAAAGAATACATTAGTGTTTTGTGACTAATGGGCTATTTAAATTTTAACTTCTACTGGAAGAGTCACAGCTATGAATTCTTGTGCCTAACGTACTTGGTTGCAGACATAACCAGGCTTAAACCTGTAGTCACATATCAATTCTTCCTCAAACCATGCACTCCTCATCCTCAGCTCTGGTGTGCGGCAGCACGGGTCGATGGTGAGTTGCCACAACCTTTCTGAAGCATCCCCATAAACGTGTTCAGGCAGACACACGGCATCACTCACATGATACACACACCCCACAGATATCAGGTCAAATGACAGAGAGTGGGAAAGGCCTTTGCGTGGAGTTCCAATGGGGTTTCTTCTACCTGCACATTGAAAGGGCCCAGAGGCAAAAACCCAGTTAGAGGGTCTAGACTTATATGCGGGTAGTGGGGGGTGGAGCAACTAATCACTGAGGGGTGTGGGGGGGGAAAAGGAGCACAATGACCAACAGAGAAACATTAGGGTTAACGGACAGGGGTACAAACCAATGGGGTTACAAAGAACAAAGAAACGTCTAGACTGGTGAGTAAGTATGGCTGTTGTCAGCACCCCTGAGCCATGCCTGGGCTACCGGACTACCAGCCCACAGCCCACCCATGCAGCCTCCAGCTTCTGGGGTCAGGAGTCTAAAGGGCCAGGGTCTGATGGCACTGGCAGTTCATGGCAGGAGGGACTTGCATCTCCGTGGGGTGAGCCAGAGCTGTGTGGTGAACCTCAGTGGCAGCTGCCATGCTGAAGGGATGTGCAGAAGTAAATGTGAGCCATCCCAGGGCTGAGGAGGAAGAACCTCCTGACAACAGAAGATTTCAGTGTGCTGGTGCCTTGGGGCAGCTAGACCCACCTGCCCCTGGTGGAGACCAGGGGATGGATCCCTGTGAGAGTGAGCAGCGAGCATCCTGCCAGGGGAGAGGGGAAGCAATTGAAGGGTGGACAAATACAATTAATATTCTGTATTGAATAGACTTTTCTCATTCATTAGGTAACTTGGATTTTTAGGTTGCTGAAGGAGTGATTGGGCTGATAACATTTTTAGCACTCTCTCCTGATATATGTACATAAACATGTAAATATATGTGTATGTGCTTTATGTACACAAAGGCATATATTAATGATACACGTGTGATTTTTTTTTCCTTCACCCTATTTTAAGATTCTATCATTCAACAGAACTGATGTGAGCCAGATTGTCATTTTACACCCAGAAACCACATGAAGTTCTTACTCCTGATGTCCTTCCAGAGCTTGAGATACATGAGAAAAAAAAATCAGTTTCCAATAACCACACTCCACTTTTGTTTTTAATTGATTTAGTCACAATGAAGAATACACCCTTGTAAATGTAGTCTTAACAGTGCAGCAAGAAATAATAAAAATCATCCATAGATGTGCATACCCTACCTGCATCATAACTCCTTATAGGAACAGATGCTTTATGTGTATTAATCCTTTCTTGCTCACCGTATGTTCAATTCCATAGGAAGAAGATCTTGTTGCCTGTGCCATGAGAGACACAACACACTCCCAGCATCTGGTTGATTTGGAAACTTAAAATTCTGCATTGTGCTGGAGTGTGTTGTCTCAGGTCAGCCGAAACGCATAAAAACTGAATGCACCTAATAGAATAGATATTGTCTCAGGGAGAGATACAACTCCACACTTAGAAATTCAGTACTTCCAAACATCTTAAAAATGTATCTGATTGTCAAAAGAATTTTTCACTTTGTAATTATTTTAAATAATTCTCTCAGGCTGTGTCTGTACAGGGTGAAGTCCAAGGGGAAATCCCAGGAGTCTAGATAAAATTCCAGCCCTGATTCTCATTGCCTCTGGGGCCATAGGGGCCATCACCAGTCTGCAAATTCCACGCCTGCCCTGAATCTCATGGGGAAGACCTATGGCCTTAGAAAAAAAAATATTTTTTTTGGTATTTCTATTAGAAGGGCTTGAAATTCTTCAAGAGTATTATCCTCGCATTATGTTAAATGGCATTTAGGAGTTGTGTGATATGTATTCTGTCCCTTGGAACTTGAAGTGAGAAGATTTTGAGGGGCTATAAAGCCCAGTGAGAGTATTGGAGAAGTGTAACAGAATGGAGCTAAACATGGTGTGGCTATATTCATGTTATCTGTAGGGAGCAATACCTCGAGCAGACTGTACCCCAAAACCATGATTAGATTTTTCTTGTAAGAAACTTTAATTAGTTCTGAAAGATAACTTTGAAAAAATACACATGCAGACTCATAATAAGCACACCAACACAGTCTGGGAAGGTGAATTATCAGGGAAAAAACAGCTCAACTTAAAATATATACTTTTATTTCCCAAGCTGACAAACTAAAAGAAAGAAGAAATACCTGTCTGAGTCCTGAGCATCAGATCTATATCTTTCATCAGAAACTATGAAGAATTTAAGGCCTGAGGAAGGAGATACTACTGTAGGTGCAGAGACCACTGAAAGCATGATGAGAAGAAGATATATGGATTAATATAATCAACTGGATTATTGTATTTTACAGACATGAAAAAATTAAATTGTAGGAATCCCCATTAGTAATATTGCATTGCATATTTCCTATTTCTTATACACTGCAATAGAAGGCTTTTCTGAAAAATACTGATGTAGTTTGGTTTGATTTAAACATTTGCATGCAAAGGTAACTAGAAAGATAATTGGTTTGAAACCCCCAACCTAGTAACACATAAAGTGGTACTATGGAGTAGCTGTATATGAAATTACAGTTGTAGTTATATACACTTTTAGAGCAACTCTTTAAATGTATTTTTAGAATTGTTTGATTTTTAATTAATGTATTAAACTTGTCTCAGTAATTTTCAATTAAACATTCTCATGACACTTTCAACCTAAACTGTGTTGGTAGGAAAGGATATTAGGAGGAAAATTTGTAACAGTTGTTAAAATCTAATTTAACTTGTACTGAGAGTTGTTTTCTACTCTTTTTTTTTTTTTTAATGCAACAGGAATGAGAAGCAAATTAATTGTTTTGGTTTTTTTGTGAAATACACTCATACTTGATACCTTAATCACTAATTAGATCAATTTTGCTACTATTCAAATTGGCTGGCTTCTATTACTCTGGCTGTATATTCAAAAGACCAAGGGTAAAGAAAAGAAATATCAACATTAAAATATTAAGGTGTACCTGATAGAGATTTAGATAGTGGGGAGCATTACAATCTCTTCATGATACAATTAAGAAAACACTGTTTTTGTGAGACTCCCCAAATTAAACTGTTACTGAAATATATTCCATGTTTGAATGTACTGATTCAGTTGCCTTAAACAAAGCAAAGCAAAACAAAACAAATACAACAAGAATCACCATAATAAAGTAAATAAATATCTTAAACTGAAAAACATAGCTGGTCTTTGAAAATATGATCTTTTTAAGGGCTGCAGTCTCGATCCTCAGAAGTTTTCTTTTCACCATGTGTTTAATTAACACTGTAGTTATGGAAACTTCAAGCACCTGTAGTTGTTCCTCAGAATCACATTTAATAGTCTGTAAAAGGCATGTCATGATTTTTAATTTCTAATCACTCTGCATTTCACCAATATCCTTCATGGTTAATGTGTCACCCTGCCTCCCTTTTGCTCTGCTGTCCATGACATGTGAAACTGGTGTTCAGAGCAACAGCTGCTTCAGGCTTCCTTGGAGCAGGTCCCTGTTGATACTAACTTCTGGTTCCACAGTATGTAAACTTCATGTTACAAGGTCACAGGCTTCTTCCATTCCTTTTCCATTCACTACTGTAAATCTTATCTGTTTTGATTTTCCAAATATTTTCTCTAATTTTGCAAGAATATACAGTACACTGATGGCCATAGAGCATCACAAAATTGATGCAGCTTTATTGTTTAAATGGTGAAGGATCTTACTATGGAGTTTTAAACAGCAAAGAAGGGAAGTTGCTTAGACCTTCTTTCAGTATATGATTTCTTGTGGAAATACATGGAGGAAAATACACAGATTCCTAGATATTTAGTGAAAGATGTGTGTTTGGTTGACAGACATACCCTTCAAGAATAAAAAAGATAAACCAGAAATATATTTATAAGCAGTGCTAGTATTGGAGGTGACTCCTTTATGAAGTGAAATGGCCTAACTAAAGGAACTTCAGTTGGTATTAATTTAGAGATGAGTTTCTTCCAGATTGGTTACATCATCTAGAGCTACTGTTTGTTAGCTGAGAAATGAGGAGTGGATGGCCTTCATGCTGGTAAAGGAGCGTGGGGCTCCCTGTGGAGATCTCTGTAGTTTTACGAGACTGTGAAGACAGCTCTCAAGAGACCTTTATAGTTTGGGTTTAGAATTCTAACACTTTCACAGATGGAGGAAAAATTAGTCTCTTTGCTCCTTAAATCTATCATCTCAATAAATAACTTCAGAATATTATGTGTTACAGAAAGCTTGTACTTTTCTTCCTTGAGACTTCCCTGCTTTTAGACTTTTCTACAAGTATCTAGCTTAGTTTGATGCAAAAGCACTATCTGCCTTTTATCACAAATCACACATTATTCTCAAGCTCCTGCATGGTTATTTCTCTTAAGAGAAAACACGCTGTTAGTTTTGTTCAAGGAACAGTTGCTAAATGATTATTATTTCCTACAGATTATATCATCTCTTAACAGCAAATCACTTCTTCACAACAAGTTAATAAAACGCAAAAGAAGTCATCCAAGTTCCATTTAAAATAAACAGTGAATCCATTAAAATCTAAAAAGGCTTTTAAAAGCATCTGTAGTCTCATCTGTCAAAAAGGATGGTGCATAATATTGTGGAAAAGCTGATGGAAATTTTTTTTTTCCCAATCTGTATATCCGTAGAGTTCTATGAATGCTTTAAGGCAGCATAATTCACCACTGCTGCTGGAGGGAGTAGAAGCACCATGAACTCTAAAGGGCACTTAATCCACTGATAAATTTTAGCCCTGCCACAAAGGTTTGCTGCACTTGAAAGCTTAGTGTGATGCAAAATGGCATGGACTAATTGAAGCATCATTCCTTTCAGTGCAAGTTCATGCTTTATCATCAACTTTATCATCATGCTTGTAAAATTCTTAGAAATGTTGTGATCCTGAAAACAACCTCTTAATTTTGATTATACTTGAATCAAAGCTGCATCCTCTAAATTCTGTAATTTAAAAAAGTATAATTTCCTTCACTAAGAGGTTTATTGTCCCACAAAAATTTGATGATGATTTGTAGTTAGAGAGTGTTCCTTGTGTTTTTTTCTATGAAACTTTCCACTTCTTCACGGCAAACTGACAATCTGTGTTGGGGAATCATTGGTGTGTTTGTAGATGTGGAAAAAAAAATATCCTTATAATGAAGTGATTTTTAGAGATCAGGTGTTAGGGTAATGAACTGCATTTCTTATAGAAATTTAAAATGCTTTTTCTATTTATGAGTTATTTCAATTGTAATAGAGAATCAGGGACAGTAGGTATAAAGAACAAGGCACACCAGTATAATTGAAAACAAGTGGGAAGAACAGTGTGGAATCATGAGCCACAGGAGGGACATTCTCCAATGCACATAGTGCCTGCAGGTGAGACACAAATGCTCAGACAGCTATGACTCTCACGCTGCATTTTATGTAGATAGTGTCAAGTCCTTGCAGATATGAAAGTCACCTGCTGATTTCTCTCCTTGTGGCACCAATCCAAGTCAGATATACTGATTTTTATGCAACTTCTTCAGACTCAGAACTCTAAGACTAGAAGTTAGATTCTTGCATAAAGGTGCAGAGTAACTTGATTATTGTTCAAGATTTTAATTTTACTTCCTTTTCACTTCTGAAGATGGCAGACATGTAAAGGCAGGAGGAGGGAAATGTGGTGGTGCAGAACTGTTTTATTAGGTTTTTATAAGACGTTTATGTTATGGTTCATTTCACTGTATCCCCAATTCTGTATCCCTTTTGTGTTGTCTGTATAATAAGGTGTTTTGTGTCAGTCCTCCCACTCCTCACCTGACTTGTAACATCCCCTCTGCCCCAACCCCCCCCCTCTCTGGGGCAGCCTGTCTATCACTTAAAGGAGCCCTCCCAGGTTGCGAAATCTCAGGGAGAGGGCTTCAGGTGATAGGTAGCCTGGGGGGAATTCTTTTCCTCTGGAGGTGGTTGGTCAGAGGCTTGGGGGTGGGCACACCTTGTTACCCCCTGAATCCCCTGATTTGTTGCCTTGTTGTAACCCCCCTGGAACCTCTCCCCCGCTTATAAGGTGGCAGAGAGACGCTCTCAGCTCCTCAGCTCTTCAGCTCCGGGTCTCTGGCTTCTCTGGCCTGAGGTTTGGACTGGCTGTGGACTTCCCGCAGCCTGGCCTGAATAAACATCTTTAACCTGCAAAGCTGACAGCCATCCTTTTCTTCTGCTGCCTTTGCTGTCACGACACTATTGGGTCCAGCTGCTAAGCTGAGAAGCCGAAACGAACTGGGAACTTCTGTGGCTGTGTTGACCTGAGCTAGCCGGAGGTCAGCTCCCGCCCGGTGCAGGGACGGAACCAGACACAGGGAAAGATGGTTTTTACTTTAAAATGTGGTTAGAAAATGCCATCTAGGCTAAAAATAGCTCAAAAATTTGAACTCCATGGATGTGCTAATGGCCCTGTTAAGTCAATACGTTTTGAGATGTTAAGTCAATGTGCTTTGACTTTAGTGGGTAATAAATAAGTTATGAAATTATTTCCCCCAGGAATTCTTTTCCCTTTTCCATATAGTTTTTTTGTACAAGTGGTCACAGATGAAACTGAGATAAGTAGTCTATGCAGGACTGAGTCACAGGTTTGTGTGGATCAAAAGCTGCTTCCCAAGTTAATGACACAATATAATGTAGTATAAAATTCCCACCCCACAGGAAACTGCAGTCTCATTTCTGAGCACTGGTGACTTATGTCCTTGTAACCCCTCAGTTCAGTTCCTTGGAGGTAAACACAAGGATGCTTTTTCACAGTTTCAGAAAATTTCCAGCAACTCTATAAGCAAACAAATGGAAAGCAATTTTGTACAGACATTTCCCTGCCCACGAGGCCATTTCTTCTTCCTAACTTCAACCCATTTGTGCTGATTAATAGCTCAAAGGTCTTTTTTACTAAGCGAAAATTAATTCCTTCTGAGGGAGGCACATCATATTCAGCCTCCCACAATGTCATATTCAATAGGGGACAGCTATAAGCTAGCAGAAGGTAATTATGTTACTCCCTTAAAAGTGGGAGTCTTCTTCTAAAAATTGGAACAATGGCTGTACAGAGCAGAACATCTCTAGCTGACTGTGAATGTATATAGGCTCATTCTCCTTTAAAAATACACCTCTGTACAAAGAGCTAGTTCAGTTCCCTTACGCTTATGTAAGAGTTTTTTGGTGGAAACTTTGTGCTTAGCTTCGGCAGGTCCCCTAACATAAAGTTCTGAGTAATGTTACCTTTAAAGGTCTGCATTTAGATGGGGAAATTGTACTGGATTATAAGAACAAGATTATATCTGTAAAGTAGGAGGCAGTAGCACCAGCATGCATGTAGTTGTATCAAATAAAGGATAAATACAGTTTTGCTAAACACTGTCATAGAGCCACTCAGGCTGCTCAGTGGAAATGTTTTTAGAGTCCAAGCTGCAGGAACACAAGGGAGATAGACTGTAGATGGCAGACTCCTTTGATAAACCAGGAAGGAGATAAACACATGGGCAAATATCAGAAGCCATGTTTTAGTTGCGGGTGAAGATTCTGCTTCCTACTGCTCAGGAATTCTGGTGGTCCAGATGCAACAGACAGAGAAATAGAAAAATAGAAAAGACAAAAACACTAATGCTTCCTTAACTTAATATGCTTGTGTGTATGTAGAGGTTAGAGTACTTGAGGGGCACAATGACTTGACTTAATAATAATGAAGATAGGCATAGGACACGCCTGGTACTTCTTTCATCGTTTTGTTTGAGAGGTTAATGCAACAAAAGAACAGAAAACAGTAGAATATGTTTCTGACTTTTATTACAGATTTCATTAACTATAAGGTTGTTGAGAGGTTCTTATAATACCCAGTTAAAAGGCAATGCTTGCTAGATATCCAGGAAGATAAGGATATGGGAGGTTTAGAAGTTATAGAATATTTTTGCTAGAATTTCACTCACTTTATATCTGAGGTCTGTGGCATTTTCCATTTACTTTCAGGTAATAAGTGACGGAATTGTGAACCCACTATTGTCTAAATGTTTTTTGGTGTTCTTTTTTGTGTTTGGGTTTGTGTTTTTTTTTTTTTGCCTTTTGTTTGTTTGTTTAGTTTTTTGTTTTGTTTTGTTTTTTCCCCCCTAGGAGAATAGAGTTAGTAATATCACTCATGAATAATCATCTCTGTAAATAGGAGTAAATCGTGTCTTGTAAACATATTCCCTTCTTGCATTATCTTAATTTATATAGCATTCAATTTATAGACGTACATACATGAAAATCAATTTATAGAAGTACATACATGAAAAAAACAAATCATGAAACATGAGAATTTTTTCTTATATAGAAACAGGAAATGGACTGTACAGGATATTCCAAAGTGGTTTGAATAAATCACCATTGCATAGAACTTTGGTAGAGAAATAAACATAAGAAAATGACTTGTTTTCCCTTGAACAGTGATCATTATTATCAGAATAATTCAGGCCACATTTTCACTTCACTATTTCTCCCACATATAATCTGTGGGAGAAAATCCCATCTGTCAGAGCAGGTCAGACGGGTAAAGAGGAGTGGTAGGATCGTATGTTTAACTGTACTTCAGGTAATACAGCTACATAGAAAATCAGCTGCTACATACTACAGTAGCATGGAATCAAGTCACTAAGCATTGGCAAATCATCATAACTATAGATGTGTTACAGCAGAAACAATATATCATAATGCTGTTTGCTATTTTAAGACTGGGCATATTTAACTGATTCCTGTATTTAACATCTGAATCCCAGCTGTGCACAGTGAGTCTTGATATCATCAAATGAAAATATTTTGATACATTCTATCTTGCTATTACCACAGAATGCACAGAATAATCATGGAATGATGCACTTGGTGGTTCTGACCTAGATAGCCCACAGAGCATTTGAAGGATACATGAAAACAAGATTTAAAAATTATTGCATTTCACGTTGTTACATTCATGAGGGATCAAAGGCTAATCCTGCCTTTAGCTGCTTAGACTACAACCAAGATCCAAATGTCAAATGTCTTCACAGAGTAGCAGTATGTCTTTCACATTTGCTAAAATTCTAATTAGTATATCCTATTATGTAAGCCATACTTCTTTTAAGTGGCAATTCTTGATTAAAAAAATGCCTGTGATAAAACTTATGTACAGATGAATCCCATTAATAAGGAAATTGCCTATTTCTCTTGACAAGATAAGACATGTACTGTGCAAGATCTGTTTCCCACATGGTAAGCTTTATCACATAGTCTGGCTCTAAGCAGTTGCATGTCACTAAAATTAAATAAAAATGTTAAGAAGAGCTGCCAACTGTGAAAACAAATCCAAATAAAAAATTAAACACCCAAAAATGATTTACTGTTTCATGTGGCAAAACTTTATTAGAACAATAAGAAAGCAGTCTGTTTGATAATTTATTTTTACTGTGAACATACGTAGTATAATTCATCAGTAACAGCAGTCAATTTTCTCTTTTTGCATCTTCTCTTTTCTCCACAAAACCCCCACCAGAAAAAAAAGAAACATTTAAAAGGACCTGAAAAATCAGAAAAAATTGAACTTAAGTCAGTTGCATTGTCATCAGTGTTTCCGATGTTGAGGATAGTAACTGATATCCACTTATTTCTAGCTAAAAAGTACATCTTGCTCACGTGGGAAAAAGTGCAGTAAAGTAGGAGTAGAACTACATTGCTTAGATGGCACAGATTTATGAAATTTAGCACATAATCAAAATAGTAGAATATATATATGTCACCGTAAAACACAAAGAAATCACACGCAGACAAGAGATTTCTGCAGAGGTTCTTCTGATCCAGCTTCCAGCTGAAAGGGCGAAGAGAAGAGACCCCTTTGTTTATTCTTTTACTTTTATACATTTGTGGGTCTAGCAGAAGATTGGCTTTTTGGGGTTTCCAACCCTCAGCCTCAGTGGCCAGACGAATTGTCAGTTACAATTGTTTTCAGGTTAGAAATATGCAAACAAAGGACAAAGAATGAAAAACAAAGGATTTGTTTATATTACTTCTGTGGGAAAGGTAGAAAAACTGCTCTAATATTCTACAGTAACTAAAAGATCTGACTCCATTTATGAAAATCAAAAGGCTAATAAAGAAACTCAGAAAAACCAGGGTAACATGTATACAAATGCAATTTTTATTTTCATCCATGATGTGTTTACAGCAAGACTGTGGTCTTATCCAAATTATCACAAGCCAATGCAGTTTAACCTAATCATAAGGAATAGATATTTCAAATATATTGAAATCAGAGATGAATGTCAGGCACATAAGCTTACTTTTAATGTCATTGAGGTTCACCAACAATTGTATGACACCTTACATTGCATGTATAAAACACTGTGCTTAGTATTTTCATAAGCTAAATAATAGATTCATGCAAATCAACCATCGCTACTACTACTTTAGTCCTACTTTGCAATCTTTTTTTTCCCTTTTTTTTTTTTTTGTGTGTGTGTGAAGAAAAAGTAGTTTATTCATTGAGAAAATAATTTTGCTTCTTTTCTACATCTGTCATTTTCAGATTCTGAATGTAAAGCAGAACTGAAAAGATTTGGCCACTGATTTTCAAATGCAGGACTTGTAGAGAAGAAATAGTGCTTTCTCAGCACACATGCCTGTTGCTTTCCCCACGAGATCAGACGGCCGCTGATGGCAAAATAAGAGAGTCTATTCCCGGCTTCTTTTGGGATTACACAGCTTTATTCTCAGGTCCTGCTCTGATTAGCCAGACTGTCCCAATCGATCGCCAGTGACCGAATGCCTGGCCCCTCCCCCGCTGTGGCTTTTTCCCCCAGGGGGCAGGGCCCATAGACAACACCCAATCAGGGATACGTGGGAGGGGGAACACGGTTTGCATGGGCGCTGCTGGGCAAAGACAGATCACATGATACATAGACAAAACGTTACAAAATCCGATGAAATTGAAACCCAATTAATGCATTACAACACACGCCTCAGAGATGCTGACAAAGATACTGTGATATTACTTAATGGAATGTATCCTCTACAGTGACCTAGGACACTAAGTCATAGAATATATACCTTGGCATGTCAGAGAGTGCCATGCATGAGTTTGACAGTGAGAAGAGGCCACAGTTAGCTTCCAGAATATTTTCCATACATAGCAGTACCAGTCAGGAAAGGATAGTCTTGTTCTTCAACTGCCAACAATTATCTGGCGTAGACATGAAAAGGAAAATAATGAATGTGGATTCTGCTAAATGAACAGTACAAGTGCCTTCTAGTTTTTCATTGCTTCCCTGGTGCTTTTGTTCCCCTGCAGTCAGGAAGACACTGGATATCATTAAACCTTGCAATATGTGTCCATTCTGTCCTCTACCAAAAAAAACAATAAAAAGATGCCTGTCTAGCCTTTTCTATCTTGAGATGGATCTTTTCCTTACTACCTTTGCAACGAGAGATCCAATAACAGCATAAATCCTTCAGGCACTGTTGCTTTTTAATGATCAAAGTAGTTATTCCAAAACTTTGTCTTTTGCACTTGGAAAGGGAAAATGGAATTGGGATTCAGATAAAAGTTTGGGAACTACAGGTTAAACTAGTGGCTTTTTCCTCCTGCTCTCAACTACTTTATAATTTGTATCTATGCAGACTGCATAACGCATGCAAGAAGAGATGATAAAAGCAAAGCTGCTAGAAATAAAGAGGTGTATTAATCCTAGTAAGCAATTTGAGAGAAGAAAATGACTATGTGCAATCTTTCTCTTCTGTGATCTATAGCTGAAGTGATTAGATCTTTTCTAGAGGATAACTTGAAGGATATAGATCACTCTTCCCTGTGAAGTGAAATAGTACAATGCAGCATTTTTGTCTTCCTAGGTACCTGATATCCAGGTACCATATTTAACTTACTAACATTTCTTAACATACCTAGAGTCAGTAATACATCAATAGTTTATTATCTAAAGTATTTCAATTGCATGTTGAGATTTGCTAGTTCTAATCTACCATGTGCATAAACGTAAGCTTTGGGCATATCCAGGTGTGCTGGCTTGAAAACAAAACCAGTGAGAGACTCCAAGTCAGCAGAAACAATTTAATAGGAGGAAAAAAAAAAAAAAAAAAAAAAGGCAAATAAAGTAAAACAAAGTAAATGCAGTAGTACAAAAGAACACTGACAGAGTCAGAATACAACCTGATACCCTGTGGTGGTGGTAGCTGTCAAAATGAAGTGGTCTTGTTGAAGCAGTGACGCCATAGAAAGGTCTTGTAGCTCTTGTCCTCTGGGAATCCAGTGGGTAAGACTGTCTGTGCTGTCCCAAATCCCAGATTATATCCAGGTGGGAATGCTTGGCTTCTCCCCCTGTGCAGAGCGTCTCACAATGGGCTGATATCATTCTATGAGTCATGCAATGGGACCTTGATTGCCCATTAAACACAGACAGCTCCTGGAGGGAGTTATCTATGAGTCATGCAGCAGGGCATTGATGGGCCATTAACAGAAGTTAGTCTGGAGGGAGGGGGCAAGGGAAACACTGCCCAACCTAGTTTCAACAGCTCATGTAGATGGTGATAGAATACATACTTTGGGCACATCTTGCATTGTGACCTAGGACACCAGGTACTTTACAATACTAAATATTTATATAATTTGTTGCACTTTGTAGTCATGCAAAGCATTTTGTGATTTGATCCCCTCCATGTTTCCAGAAGAGCACATAATCAGGACAGAGTGACACCCAACCACACTTGTAAAAAGGCATCTGAAAGCTGTAGGTATCTGTAAAGATTGCTTTTAACAGCATGGGCAGCATCAATGCAAATCAAATTTTCTCTCATTAAAATTGTTCATTGCTCATTCACAATCCTTTTCTGGGAATAAACTTGTAGCAAAAAAACAGGACATCTTCCTTACTTCTTCTCTTCTTTGTTTCATTTTTAGGCAACATTGCACTGGATGACAGATTCGTCTGAAAAAATTTTCTTCAACCTTCCACTCTCCATTACAACAAAGCCATAGTCTATAGTGCTGCCTCAACTCTGTTATTATTCTTTAATGCCAATTCATCTCTGATTTCTTCACAACACTGCAGCAAAGAGTTTTCCTCAATCTTCTGACTAAATAGGAAAGTTAGCTATATATATCAGAAAAGAAAAGAATTATCATCATTAGTTTCCCTGTAATATTGATGTCAAAATAAAATATTAAAAAAATAATTGTTTTAAAAAAGACAAATATTTATCACTTAAGCAGCTGATATAAAGAGCTAGCTCTACTGCTACCTGAAGAATAGATTTCTGTAGACAGGATTTTGTATCATGGAGTAAAGCTATTAAGTCATTTGGCAGCTCAGTGTTTTCTTGTATGAGTGACTTATTTATGATGTAAAACATATTCTGAAGGAGTTAAAGTATTCATCACTGCTAGTGCTAAAACCCTCATCTCACAAATTACGTTTTACATTTATTTCGTTCCTTGTATATAAGAGCATTCAAAACCAAACTTTGAGATACTGAGTTTCCTCTGATATCCTGAGTTTGCATAATATGTTTTTTATGAGTTGCTATATAAATTTTGTTATTATGTTATGAGCCTCTTGCCTTATCACCCTGAGTTCATTAATTTCATTGCAGCTGTTCCTATACAGGAGAAAGTAATGTTGAGCATGATATAGTTTCAAATAATTTTGATTTCTAATCATGTAGTTAAAGGCTACCTAAAGAAGGCTACTTCTGTGACAGTGTCTAAGAAATCAGGCATCATATACCACACCATAATGCTGGAAGCTACTACCATTTGCTTTTAAATATAGGGAAGAAAACCATGGCAGTTTTTATAAGATTTTTTTTTTTTAATTAGCCCATCTGTCTTTATGTCTGTGTGTCTGCACTTTCTATGGTACTGCAAATTCAGTGTATTTTGATTATAGTGAAATAGACATCACCAAAGCTCCTTCAGATATGGCAAGAAATTATGTCTTTGTCAAAACAACCTCACTTTTCTATTCTTTATAGGAAAAAAAAAATCCAGATTTAAATTTAAAACCATTTCTCTGTGTTTGGAAAATATTTTGAAAATAGCCCAGTCTTAATCAGGTCACAGTATGTTGTGTTAGTTGAAAATCTGAACCAAATATATTTTGTGCTGTTAGATATAAATTCAATTTAAGCTTTTTTTTTTATTTATTTCTTGAAATAAGAAGAATTGAAAATAATGCCAACATTTTACATGTGTCAAATTGAGGCAAACTTATTTAAAAATAGCGGCTTTATATCTTCAGAAATCTTATACATAATTTTATTCACTGTTTAGACTACTCCAACCTCTTTACCCATTAAAAAAAAAAAAAAAAAAAAAAAAAAAAAAAAAAAAAAAAAAAAAAAAAAAAAAAAAAAAGAGGAGAAGACAAAGACAAAGAAAAAAATGTGGTCCTTAGAAATTAGGTATTTAAAATATTGAATAATGTCTGACCACAATGGATCTCACAGGCATTTAAGTCCTTGTACAGTCATTTATAGGAAATGTGCATATATGTTACATTTTTAAAATTGTGCTCTTTCCTGCAACAGTTAATGAAGATAATGCTATAGGCATGATTTACTTTCACACTGAGTTAATTGGTCCAGGATAATTATTCAGAAAACTTTATATTTTTTCCCCCCTAATTTCCTGAAAAACATTAAATGGCTATTATGAAAGCAGAATACAGTGAAAAGTAAAAAAAAAAAAAAAAAAAAAAGACACAGCCTTATTGTTATCTAACAACATACAGCTTGCTCCATAGCATGATAAAAAGTATGACAAAATATATCTAAGTATTAGCAGTTTCTACTAAAACCTAGTTTTAAATGTCAAAATATTTAAAACTAATCTACATATCATAACAGACTACACTTTTCTTCTGTGTCTGCATTTGAGTAATTAAATTTTACAGTTTTTTATTCAGTGGCATCTGCTTCATATTTCTGCGCTGTAGTTAAGCTATCAATTTTTGGCAGTGTAATAACCCTGTTAAGTCAATAGCTGCTGTTTGCTCTGACATTATTGACTCAGCAGCAAGTTCATTGTTTTGCTTGTTTTTACAGTACATGCAATTCATACACATGATCACTTTTACCTGATAGAGCATATTAATAAAAGATACACTACACTGGATCTAGTAGAGGGCCCAGTGTCTCCACTGAGTGGACACCCTAAGAAAAACTTTTTGAAATACCATAACTGGATATAGCCTTTAAGTATACCAAGCAATACAACACTGCTGCCATATCTGGGGCTCAAATACCTCTTTAAACTGTGCCAGGTGCTATTTGTCCTGTTTCAAGGAAACTGTCCTTTCAGTTGTTCACAACCCATAGCCTCTACACACTTAGATCTAAAACTGTAGAATCACAGGATAGTTTGGCTTGGAAAGAACCTTGAAAGTTCATGTAGTTCCAAACCTCCTCCCATTGTCAGGGACACCTTCCACTAGACCAGATTGCTCAAAGCCCTGTCTAAACTGTCCTTACACTATCAAGGACTGGGCATCCATAACTTCTCTGAGCATCCTCTTCCATTGTGTCACCACTCTCATTGTAAAAAAATTCTTTCCTCTATCTAATCTAAATCCATCATTTTTCAGTATAAATATATTATTATTATCCCTTGTCTTATTGCTACAAGTCCTTGTAAAAAGACACTCCCTTATTTCTTCTGTACCCCTCCTTTCCCCCTCCCCCCTCCCCCCCTTAGGTATTGGAAGGCATCTATATGGTCTCTCAAAAGCCGCCTCTTCTTCAAACTGAACAACTCAAATTCTCTCAGCCTGCATTCATAGGGGAGGTTTCTATCCCTCTTATCATTGGTGTGGCCCTACTCTGGACTTGCTCCAATAGAACCACATCTTTCTTAGCTTGGAGATCCCGGAGTGGAACGCAGCACTCCAGGTCAAGTCTCAGCAGAACAGAGCAGAAGGGCAAAATCCGCTTCCTCACACTGCTGCTACACTGCTTTTGATGCAGCCCAGGATACATTTGGCTTTCTGAGATGTAACTACTTGTTGCCAGTTCACGTCCAGTTTTTCCAACACCAGCTCCCTGAAGTCCTTCTTTACAGGCCTGTTCTCAATCTCTTCATCCCTCAGCCTCAACTGATAACAGGTATTTTCCTGTCCTGGCTGCCAGACTTTGCTCTAGGACTTGCCAAATTTTATGAGGTTCACATGAGTTCACTCCTCAAGTCTAAGTTCCCTCTGGATGGCACTCCTTCCTTCAAGAAAATCATATGTGCCACTCAGCTTGGTGTCACCTCCAAACTTGCTGATGTTGCACTCTATCTCACTGTCTATGATACTAATAAAGATACTGGATAGTATTGTACCTAATATGGACCCTGAGGAACTCTACTTGTTAATTGAGCTCCATTGAGCCATTGACTGCAACTCTTTGGACATGGCCATCCAGCCAATTCCTTATGCATCTAACAGTTCATCTATCAAACCTGTATCTTGTCAACTTACTCACAAGGCTGTTGTTGGAGCCCATGTCAAAGGCTTTATAGAAGTCAATAGGTGACATTCGTTGTTCTTATCTTAGTCACCAGTGCAGAGTCAGTCCATCATTAGTGTTAGTAAACGCCATTACATTAGTGAAGCATGATTTGCCCTTTGTGAAGCCATGCTGGCTGTCTCTAATCGCTTCCCTGTAATCTGTGTGTCTTGGCACAGCATCCAAGAGGATCTGCTCCATGCTGTCATTGAGGCTGACAGGTTTGTTTTTCCCAGAATCTTCCTTTCTACCACTTTTCAGAAAACAGAGTCAGAGTGATATTCTGTAATTGGCTTCAGATTTTTTTTTTCCTTTAAATGCAGTGATTTGTCATTGCATTGTGTCTTGCTGAACAACGTACATAGAGCTAATAAAACATCCACCAAACAAAGGGTATCTTGCTGCACAAATGTTCTTAGACATCTAAAGTTTGCCCTCAGCATGTCAAAGTACAATTGTGTCTTTTCTGAATTACATGAAAATCTGTGCAAGTGTATCTCTATGAGGAAGATATGCTGTGTCATTGAAATTAGTTGGAGGGAAGCGAAGCAAAACCATATATTTTCATTGATTTCTGTTCAGTTGTTTAAAACAATAAATTGTATAGTCCTGCAGGTTAAAGAAAGCACTATTACCCTCCTCTGGCAGTAAATTAAATTAATAGAACTTACTATTCAGGACTAAGTGAAATTACAATCCATGTTTTAACAGAAATCCATCACAAACAGAGCTACCAACTGGACAAAAAATATATAAAAATCCTTGACATATATAAAAATTATTTTTACCTCTGAAGAAATGCTTAGAGTTACAGAGATATAGTCATACAGAGAACATGGGAGAAGGAAAATGTTGTTACTATGTTAAACTATGCATTTTGCATTTTGCAGGACTACTGAGCAGTTTCTGATCAGTCTTAGGTAGAGAAGGAAAAAGGAAAGATGAAAGAACAGGCATAGAGTATTTGCTCTCCTGCATATCTAGGTCAAGTTCTTGCTGCCTAGGCTCCCAAGTGTTTTGAAAGATGTTATAGCACCATTAATTTCACTAATCACGCAAAAGATAAATGGGTGAGACAAATGTGGCCAACTGCCCAGGCCACCTGTCCATGGCTAGCATTGGGGATAACATGCTTCACGTCTTGCTCAGTTTATACTTCCACAGCACATATTGGAAGGCATCCCATTCATCTTCCTTCCTTCCAGACACAGTCCCTCTAGGATCAGCTAACAGGGCTTTGACTCCATCTTTCCTCAGCAGCAAAATTACACTATTAGATTACAGCCAGATTGCTAGAACTGCAAAACAAGTTAATGCTGATCAGCATTACACATCAGTGTAACACATATATGACTAGACAATTTTGCATACTGGCATCTGAACCCTAGATATGGGAGAAAATAATAATACAGTTCACAGTGTTAAGAGACATATATTTCTTATCTGAGTAAAGATTTTGGAGGTCAAGTCTTTTTCATATTTGCAGTTGTATATTGTCTTGGATTATGTAACCTAAAAATGTGTATTCTATTTCACCTGTTGAAAGCTGTTTCATTGGGAGGTGTGTTATCCTCCTTAGTCCAGAAGGGAGGGAGGAGGATGCCTTCTGATAATGGCCCAGCCATTAAACCCAGGTGGGCAGTGTTTCTTATCTCTTTCACCATCTCTCCATGCTCCAGGGGGACATCTTCTGATAATGGGCCATTAGGGCCCACCAATGACGTGACACATTCCATTATCCCATTGTGAGATGCTCCACCCAGTGGGGGAGGAGCCAACTGTTCCTAGCGAGATAAAAACTGGGACTGAAGGATACAAGGTATCCAGTTTTTCCATTGGTTGCTTGGAGGAAGACTGGACCCATCTCATTGCCACTGGACTTTCTACAGGACTGCCTCTACTCTACAGAACCACATCTGTTACTCCAGGAGGATTTATTTGGGCTGGTTATAATGCCCTGACCACCAGGGTTCCAGGTTGTATCCCTGAGTCTTTCAGGGTGCTGGGTTTTTTGTTTGTTTGTTTTGTTTTCCTTTATTATTTTATTTTGTGTTATCAAGTTTTTGCTTGTTTGTTTGTTTTACTACTACATTTGTATTTTGCCTTTTTTTTTTTTTTTTTTTAAATTTTTATTCCTAGTTAAGAACTGTTATTCCTATTCCCATATCTTTGCCTGAAAGTCTCTAATTGCAAAATTATAATAATTTAGGGGGGGGGGGGGGGGGGGGGGGGGGTTTACATTCTCCAGTCCAAGGGAGGCTCTAGCTTTCCCTAGCAGACAACTCTTTCAAAACCAAGACATATATGAACAGAAGTGCAGTACTGTGGATACTTTTTGTTGGATTTTGTTCTGCAAATTTTGTAATAAATTAGCAAATGGTCACTGTACCCATTAAATGTTTGTGTTTTGAATACTTCAAAATTACTTTATTTTCTGATCAATGTTTCTAATTCAGACAAGTATATTTTTAAGAAGACAGGTCTCAGTGTTAAAGTTACTAATATAAAGGAAAATATAGGCTTTTTTATACAATCAGAAAAAAAATTCCCAACCTTCCCTACATTTAGCAACCTAGTATGGTTCTCCTACCTCTGATCAGCTTCATCTTTGCATGAAGCTAGTACAAACCTAACTTTTTCAGGCAATCATCTCTATCAAACTTAGAAAAAATAAGTACATGATTCTGAAATATTTGGGAGTGACAGAAGAAACTAGCTAAGACTAAGTGGCAGACACACTGAGGAAGCCAGTTTAAGAAAAGTTAAATACAAATCTCAGAACTTGGCAGTAACTGCATTTTAGATAAGCGGGTTATTGAATACAAAACACTTCTCAGGAGGTTTCTTTTAGAAATAAACACTGATGCTGACTCTAACAAAGAGCTTAAAAGATTAACAAATATATCCAGTTCTGAATTAAGGAGAATGCAATTTAAATTTAATTCTTTGTAGACTTCAGCTTGTTAGTATGGACTTTATACAGCTTTGCATTGAATAATCATGCTTTAACACAAAAAGCAAAAAATGTGTTTCATATTAAATTATATTTAATGACAAGACTATGTCCTGTCAAGCCCTGAAACTGGTGGATCACATGACAAAAAAAAAAAAAAAAAAAAAAAAACCACCACAAAAAGGCAAAAAAACCCCACCCAGCAAGGAAAACTTTCCAGTGTGAGGTCAATAATAGTTAGGGGTGCTTTTTGATGCAATAAAGAAAGCTTAACATAGCATTGGCTATATCTGCTTAGCATAGAATTAATCAGATAATCAGAGTAAAGCTGCAATATTCTTCTTTGGTTTTGTTATGAAATGGAAAAGTTTTCATGATCCCACATTTCAGAGATTTTGATAGCCAGCTCAAGCATTTCGGTCATGACAAACTATTTCATATTGGAAAAAGAAGAGTTACTTGCACTTGAAATTAAAGGAGTGTAAATTATGCTGATCATATATACCTTGAATAATGAAATAAGAGAGGGCCTGCTGATAATAGAACTTAACTTTTGTTTTAATTACTACCTTTTAATCCCTACGTCCCACATTCATTGATTTTGAATTGGATAATACATTTATGTGCAAAATACATTCATCATCCATCTTGTCTATGCAGCTACTTTGAACATTATATAGAGGTGAAAAAATGTTTCCCAGTCAAGACAACTTTTAATTAGAACATATTTCTTAATATCTTTATTTCAGATTTGTTCTGCTAAAAGACAAAGGGTGATTATTAGCCTGCTCTTTGCATAGAGTGTTCTGCTTTAATGTAGTGTGATTGCCTTCAAATTTTTCTTTATTAATTTCCTAGCTTTTTTTAACAAGTTCTTGCTTTTTAGCTTGGATTTTAAGATTGATGCCTTAAGCTTTGGCTTTCATATTTTCAGATTCTATGCTGCTTAGGGATGTAGTTCTGAGCCTCATATTAGGTGCCAGTAAGCTCTCTTCACAGAGTAGGTGGACAAAACAAATCCTTTTCCTGCTAAGGACCAAGGACAACTTTCAGTCCAAAAGCACAAAAAATAGTGAACTGAAGGGAGGAACAAGAAGGATGGGACCTCACAACCTGAAGCTTTAATTGGACAATTAAACCCCAATATGCAAATAGACCAAAACTTCTAAAAATGTAAGATCTTGTGACCGGTGAGCCATCTTTCTTTTGTGACCACCCTGGGTGCAACCTTGGTTAGGCTCCTGTCTTGCCCCAAGGTGGATCCTGGAGGCCTTTCAATAAATATTTTATTTTCTAGCTCTGTCCAGTCTCTGTTTCAGGTCAGCCTTCCTAAGGCATCAAGATGAATGTTGCCAGTTTATATGAAAAGGAAATACAACTTCTTATTCATTTAAATGAAATCTCAAGAATATAATTCAGACCTCTGATTCTTCTGCAGTATAAGTAAAACTTTAACCTGCCCTGAAGTAGAAATATGTTGTAGCCATTGCTGTCAGAACCACTTGACTGAATATTATTAAAAAAAAAAGTAAAAAGTTTCTACTGTAATATCTAACTTGTAACAAAAGAACCTGCAGAGTTTTTAAACCTGTATACTATTCAAATTAATTTCCATTATTGACAAGGTACATTGCACACAGTTGTTTTATTTTGCCCTACATTTCTTTGTATTTTGGAATGCAATTCTGTTTTGCTACTAAATTTTAAAATATGATGTTAAAGGATTCTTCAGAAACTGCATTAAAACCCAACTGCATATTCTGTTTCTTTGGTATGTAAATCAGTCTAAATATCTCTGTCTGGCAAGTGCTCCAGAGCAATATGTTTATTGCAGATCACATGTGTGCAGCCAGCTTCACTTTTGGTTAATAGACCTACACATTTTTTAGCTCATATGGTCAGTACTTATGCCTCTTGGATTTGTCATGATTAGCAAGCAGTACTTTCTGATTTTATTATCATTTATTAATGAATTTGTGCAATTTATTCACTATAAGATATTCTATAGAATAAAAATATGCTTACATTTATAATTCCAAAATGTTGATGGTACATGGAAATACTTAGTCTCATACAGACCATGATGGTTACTATCAATTCTACAGCTGATTGTAATATTCATATTGTTTTCAAATCATTTAAATTATTCCATTGTTTACTCAAGATCATCCAAATAAATTAGGAAGCATTCCAAATAGAGCAGTTATGAAGTGACAGTAGTAGATAAGTAGATGACAAGAATCAAATGCAAGTATTTATTTAGGTCATAAATTTTAAAAAGAAAACACAGAAATACTTCTGAGTTTTCTTTTTTAGCACTAGATATATATCAGCAGAACTTTGCTTTATATACAGTATTGTGTATACAGTGGGAATAGCTGGGAGACATGAAACTTCATGCTATTATTCTGCCTTGCTTAAGGGCCGCAAGTACTCAAATGCTCATGTCAACACATGGATAACATAGGCTTATTTTCCAATCTTTCCAAATTTGAAAAGTACCTTTTTTTTCAATAAATGCTCATAATTTGCAGATTAAGAAGCATACTTACTTCTTTAGGAATCATTAGTATTTTAATTATTTTAAATTTTTTATTCTTCACTTGTTTTCCTAATTTCCATTGGAGGCAGTGGTGTTGTACAATGTTCCCAATATCAAGTAACCCAGCACTATATATCTCAATATTGAGACAACTCTTTTGCTGTCCTGATCTCTCTCGATCTTCTGGAGTACCGTACTCAAAGCACAAACTTTGCACAACCTGCAGCCTTCTATGTCATATAGGCTGTGCAGTTTTCATGCTACAGCACCAAGACATAATTCCTAGTGAATGAATAGGGGCACAGATGAATGATTATTTAAAAGGTTTAAGACTGTATGTAGCATTGTTTTTTTCTACCATGACTCTTTGTCCTAAACGTCAATAAAAACTTGGAAGTGAGACTTTGAGTAAAATTCAAACACTTATGGAACAATAAAATGAGAAAATGTGAAGAATCCTAAGGGATTAGTAATAGTTTAAAATGTGGAGATAACTTCTAATCAATTTTTACAAGATTCAAAATGTCTGGATCTTACTAAGCTGGAAAATCTGTAAAAGGCCCAAATCAGGAAGATGGTACCTGATAGAACAGACTAAAATTGCTATGGAATTCTCAGTGTACTCCTAAAATGTGATTTTGCACATGCTGGCAAATACAAAACTCAACATCCGATTTTGTGACAGGTTACGTCAAAACAGAATGAAAACAAATTGGAAAAAACAAACAAAAAAACCAAAACAAAACAGGTTTTGAAGTGTTTATATATCAGTGGATATCTTCTTTGAAAAGTTATTTGATGTTATCTCGGGTTTTTAAATTGAAAAAAATAGTACTAACTTCCAGATAAATTATGTCTAAGAATTGTAATTTATTGATTCTTCCCCTTTGATAATGTGTTGGGTTTTTTTGGTTTTTTTTTTGTCACAGAAACTTAAACCAACATACTTTTTTGGACAATGCCTGATAAAAGCACCTATCAGTAATTAGAATAGCATAATCATATTAGAAGAAAAGATTAAAACTGTGGTTTAATTTCCTGACTTGAGTGTCAAATTTGAAGGTATATTTCAAATATTATTTAAATAAAACAAATATAAACTCTTTTTCCCTTTAAGCCATCCTAGCAAGAGTTATATAGAAAAATGTGTCCCATCTTTACACTTGGATCTGATACTAACAAATTAACTTCAGACAATTAATCTTCTCATTGCAAGTTCTCAGGGTGTGTTAAATCTACTTCAAATATTCTGAAAATAATCTGTTCCTCAGTAAATACCAAACAATCTGGCAAGACCCTAAAGTATAATGTGGTACTGAGAACAAACTCTTTTGTGGTTGTTCTATTTCCTTTCCAACACATGCCATTTGCATTACATCCAGTATCACAGAGATGGGGTAATTAACTTATGCTGACACAGTAGTGTTGCCTTTGGTTATCCTCAAAAAGCACTCAAAGTCAAAGCCCCTGCTGTGTTTCACCACCTGCACTGTGAGCTCGAAAACAGGCCCGTTTAACAACAATATTTTGATTTCTAAAAAGCTGCAAAGGAAATTAGGAAGAAAATACATAGGGAAGAGCATAAAGAGCAATGTGATTTTTAATTTTGTAAGCACATTTCTTCCAAATTTGTGTTTAAATAAGATGCCACATAAAGTTACTACTAGAAAAAAAAAAAAAAAATGATATGAGAAACCCAAATTGAAAAGTAATTCAAACCTGAAGTAAATTGTCCCAGTGGAATAAGCAGTACTTTGGGTTGGACCTCAAAAAACCCTCAGTATCTAAAGGGTATCCTCAGGCTCTTAGCAGTAATAAGTGTCTAAGGTCACTTTCAAGTTAAGCTTGTTGTGTCTTTCCTTGGCAAAATGTTGAGAGAAACCTAGAGCATCTAAAAGAAGAAATGTTGCAAAATTTAATCTGTTGATATTCTTGATTTCTTTGGGAGATATGTGTCAAGTGTTATGAACAAAATTGCAATATTTACCTTATTACTAAAGGTACTATCAGTAGTTCTGGAGGGTGTTTTTAGTTTTGTTTTGTGTTGTTGTTGTTGTTTTTATTTTTCTTTGTGTGTGTGTGGGGGGGGTTTGTTGTTGTTGTTATTTGTTGTGTTGTTGTTATTTTTTTTAATATTCTGTGGCACTAAACTGGGCAATCAGTGGTTATAATTGACCACTCTGAAGTTTACCAAGGAGACAAGCCTGCTCTTTGCAGTTGCAGCTGCTGAGGTTCATCAGCAATAAAAGATGTGTGGAGCAGACCCAAGAAATGTGCAGTGCTTGGTAATGACTTCTGAGTAGTTACAGGTATGGCTAAAACAGCAAAAATAAAATACTAGGAAGAACAAGAAAGTATCTACAGAGATTTTTGAAATCAGAAATATTTATGTGATTTCATTTGTATATTGGTTTAATTTAATCTCCTTTATCAACCTTATTAATCTTCCAGTGGTAGTGATAAAAAATATGCCAAGCAAATTAGTTACAAATTATTGTATTAAATACACAAGCATGTTAAGTATTAGTTACGTGTACATGGGAAATGGTGGCCCCTGATAAGGAAGGAAGGAAGGAAGGAAGGAAGGAAGGAAGGAAGGAAGGAAGGAAGGAAGGAAGGAAGGAAGGAAGGAAGGAAGGAAGGAAGGAAGGAAGGAAGGAAGGAAGGAAGGAAGGAAGGAAGGAAGGAAGGAATTCCAAAAATATTTTTTACATTCACCATTTAGAGGAGAAGCAGCCTTGGATTCGATTACAAAATGGTTATTGAAAAGTAAAATACATTGTTTTTTCCAATTTTGGATAGCCAATGGCAGAGTTCCAAAACATTAAAAAGCTTAGAGAAGCATTATTGTACAATATCAACAGCTTTTTCTCTCTGTCTACCACTCTACCTCTTCTGTACTATGTCTTTAGAGCACTATTAGAGTTTTATCTTTTCTACCACTTATCTTGAAATAGAAAAGTATTGTATAATACATAAACAATATTTAAATACAATACATAAACAATATTTAAATACAATACATATAATATTTTTTAAAATCCCCATTACAACATAATGCAAACTGAAGTGCAATGATCATGCTTCATGTAGAGATGCTAGGCTTGGGGAGGTGATTTTTTTCCAAAATGGATTTTCTAGTCCCTTTAAAGTTTAAGGTCTCTGAAATTCTATCCTTTAAAAAAAAAAAAAAAAAAAAAAAAATATCCACAAGCATCAGAGACTATTTGTTTTGTTTAAATTGAGAATGTCTGGATTGGTGAACAAGTCATGGATACGGATTTGCCTGGCATTCTGGGTATTTGCCTGAACCTGACTACTAGCACCCGTGTGCCCTTTTTGTCTCATCCATGTGCTGTGGGATGGGACTTTTCCTGATGAGGCACCTGCTTCTGTCCATCTTGCTGTCACCCTCAGCTCCTTCCTCCCTTTTTCTCAGGGAGCAACTGCTCTTGCTGTCACTTTACTGAATCATGATTTACAGGTTGTCAATAAGAGGATGTTTGAAACTCCTTGCTTACTAGGATTTTTAAACAAGACCATGCCTATATGGTGAATCAGATCTCCCAGATCCCGATATGTGATCAATTCCTGTCTGGGTGGTGGCAGGTGTTTCTATTTTAAGGAACTTTGCTGTGAGGTCTTCACCTGGATGACAAAAACCTTCCCAAAACAAATCTTTGCTGAATTCTTACATTCAGTTTTGTGTACCATGGTCCAGTGGGACCATGTGTGTTCTATTGCTATTGATAAACTGTGTACCAAACACCTTAAGTATGTTTAAAAGGCCGTCCTAGGTGACCATTTCTGTATTTGCAGGAGTAACTTCTAAAGCTTATTTAGAAGGATTTTATGTAGCTAAACTTAAACCTATTCTGCAATAAGAACTGCCTCAGAGATTTTCTGAAGCAACCAGATTTGTCATCTCAGATGTTAATCAATACATGGAAGCACATGGATAGTCACTGTGAGCTGGCCAAATGTACAACAGAGATAATTACCTGTATTCCTTGAATTTCCTACCTCTTGCAGCTATTTCCTAGCTCTTGATGGTGAAATGCTCTGTAGTACAGCTGAGTAAATCCCCTTGTCTCTAATTAGTCAATGGGATCATCTCAGCAGAAACTGGCAAGAGGCATCTTTGTTCAGCCAAGGAATTGCTGACTGAGTGGACATGGGGATAACCATGATATCTACGTATACTACAATTGCCGGACAAACATGAATTTCATATTTCTACAATATTTCTAACTTAAATTCTTTAGATCTTGGCACAACCAGATGTGAGCTTTGCAATATTTAAAACAAAACAAAATAAAAAAGGCAAACAAACAAACAAACAAAAAAACCCCACTAGGTTTGTGATTGTTAGGAATGTTTCCTGTCTAAAACAAAAACAAAAACAAAAAACCAAAACCAAAACAAAACAAATCATAAATACAAAATAGAGAGATGGGCAATCACTGATTGTTTGAAATTTAACAAAGTTCTGGATTCTGCCCCAGGACAGGGCAACTGTGGATACGTGGATAGACTGGGGAATAAGAAGCTGGAGAACAGTGCTGCAGAAAGCGACCTGGGTGTCCTGGTGAATGGCAAGTTGAACATGAGTCAGCAGTGCCCTGGCAGCCTGGAGGGACAAACCTGTCCTGGGGGGCATCAGGCACAGCATGGCCAGCCAGGCAAGCAAGGGGATTGTCCTGCTCTGCTCTGCACTGGGGTAGCCTCACTTTGAATCCAATGTGCAGTTTTGGGTGCCACAGTTAGAAAAAGACACTGAGCTCCTACAAAACATCTAAAGGAGAGCAACAAAGATGGTAAAGGGCCTGGAGGGGAAGCTGTATGAGGAGCAGCTGAAGACACGTGGTCTGTTCAGCCTGGAGGAGACTGAGGGGAGACCATCTTGTGGTCCATCTCAACCTCTTCCTAGTGGAGGAGTCTTTCATATTCAACTGTTCTTGCTACGATTAATTGGCTTCATAAGAAAAAAACCACAACATAAGATTCTTGTTAAGAAATGGGATTGTTTCTGCCCTTTGTGTTAGCAGTGATTTTTGCTATAATGTCAGAATCCTTGTGAAAATAACTGCTTTGGGGAAGAAGAAAAGACGAATCACTGAAAGATTTTACAGACTTCACCCACAATTTTCCTTAAAATATTGTTATAGGTGTCCATCACAAATGTATGTATGCTTGCAAAGTTTCTTTTTTTTTCATTTCTCCAGTGGAAAAAAATAAATAGAAATACAGAATTTTTCAAACAACTCTTTGGCAATGAGAGGAAATTTGCTTACTGTCAAGGAAACTGAACAAAAGAATTAAAACCTTTTTTTTTTTAAGGCAAGAAATACTGAACTACCCTCAAAGAAGGCATCTTTTTCACTGGAAGGGAAATAAAGGTTGTACCAGTCCCATAGTTCATTCTCTTTTATTCCTCTCACAGATGAGTCACGTTCTCGTAGCATGCTTAAAAATTCTCACTTACAGCTCCACAGGTCTCTTAATGGACTCTTTTCATAAACTTTACATTGTATAAGGCAATCTTATGTGTCTTTTTATGAAAATGGGCATCCAAATATTTAAAAATAAATCTCGTCTAGTCCAGTGGGAAACGTTTCTATTTCAGAATGGGAAAAAAGAGTCAAAATTACTCTCCAGATCTAGCCCATAGGGAAGTGACAGAATGAGCAGCATATTCAGCCCATTTTTCTACTGTTTCTCTCTCTTTCCTCCACTTCCTCAGTCCCAAATGAGCACATTTTTCATGGCTTTTAGAAGCTATGGAGTATTCCATCACGTATCAGGGAAAACTACATGAAAGCCTTAGCAGTCAGCTTTTAGTAAGCAGTCTGAAAAGTTTCTGGGGAAATAATTAATGAAGGCAGAAAGAAAGTTAAGGAAGGGAAGTCTGAACTACTTGAAGCTAATCTATTACTTGAAAGTGTCAGAAGCAGCAAAAGTCTTATCTACTCTTTGCAGCAGGACTGTGGATATGTGTCATGCCTAGATTGTTATTTTACTTACCCTGGGAAGGGTGGGGAACCATTTGGCTTTATTACTGTGATTAAATCAACGTGCATTAAAGGATTTAGATCTTTCATTTCTGGTCACTCTAGTTAAAATTGATCCTGTGATCTCAAAAGTCTAGACAAAAGTGAATTTTGAAATCAGAAGAAGAAAGGCATATGAAAGAAATATTAATTTTGGGAGCAGAATGACAATTGATAAATCCTTCTCCTTTCTGCCCACCTAAGGGACATGGCTTTCATTTTCCCTGGAAGAGGTATTCATTAGGGTTATACCAACAATAGCCTGCAGGACTAAGATTCAAAACCCATTGTATTCACACCAATTCCAAGGATATGTTTCTATGCTCACAGTAGTAGTAGCATGTTGCTATTCTGGGGAAATCCAAACTTCTGTCAAAAAAACTGGGTCAAGGCTGTTTGCAGTGGCAGCAGGACTGATAGAAGTGCCTGTTAATGAGGGTGTTTTCTTACCCTCAGAAAGCTACCTGGGACAAGTATTTGTCTACTGCAATAATGCTAACCTAATTTCAATCAAAAGGAGCAGGACTTTTCTGCTATTCAAGCAGAAGATTAAAATCAGTTTTAACTTTATTAACACATTTACTGGAAAATAAGGAGTAAATTATGAGGTGAATTTAGGAGCTTAATAATTACATCTTTCTTTTTTCTTAATTTTTTCATGAGGTAAAATAGTTTCTATTTATTTATTTAATCAGCTCTTTAACATATTAATTTAATTGCTGTTTCAATGCCATTTTGTTGTAACTTGTGCAACCTTATTCAAAGCAGTTGAAAGAGAAGTTTAAAAATCTATAGCTCAATTATAGTTCTAAAAATAATGCCGAAGACCATGTGTCATTCAGGTTGAGGTTAATACAAGTAAATTTAAGTTTTGACAGGTTGGATTGCCTATGTGCACACAAGGTCTCTAAACTCATCTGCTCCTGACATTCCTGGTCCAATTTGTCTTTTTAAATATTACCTTCTGCTGAGACTTCATAGTTTATCTTGGACATCTCCCCCAGGATACATATGATACAGATACAGACCATAAGGGAGGTTCACATCACCCTGCAAAAGTAGACAGAACCAGACAGGACACGTTGGAAGAGCTGGAGTAGCACTTGCTGCCCACGTGAGGAAACAGAGCTGAGCTCCTGATGACGACTCAATGCAATGGCAGCCTCTGCAGTGGCTGACAACTGTCTTGAGAAAGCTGCATGAAAGGGCTGGAGGTATAGTGCAATGGGGCTTGGATCAAAGAAATGGTCATGAGTTTAAGAGTGCATTTGGGAATGAACTGGGAAAAAAATACTTGCTGACTATGTAGAATGCCCCCTCCAAAGGATTGTGGATGATGCTGAATTGGAAAAAAGGGTCTGGAGAGTTGGACTGCGGTGTAAAGGGGCTTAAACAGAAGACATGATGCAACATAAATTTGATAAAGTCTTAAGGTGGTAAACACTGAGTCCTGCATCATGACCATAATAACAAAAAAAACCCCCCAAAAACAGTATTGGCTGGACATCAAGTGAGCAGAAAGCAGTTTGGTAGAAGAGAGGGGTCCCGTCAGGCAGCAAATCAATATCAGCCACCAGTGTGTCCTTGCAGCAACGGGCAGCAGCACCTTGGGCTGTGTTAGGAGGAGTCTTGCCAGCAGGTCCAGAGAAGTGATTTATTGTCTGCCTCTCTTTGACATCTGTGACACTACCTCTGGAGTACTGTACCCAATCTTGGTCTTCCCACCATGAGAAAGACATTGATGTGCTGGAGCCAAACCAGCAAAGGTTTACCAAGGAAATTAGAGAACTTGGCATTTGACATATGACATATGAGGAGGGGCTAACAGATTAATTTGGTCTCAGCAAGAGAGGCTAAGAGGGAGGCCTCATAAATACCTTTAGCAAGCTAGTGGAAGCATACAGAGAGCCAGGCTGTCCTAGAATGAGACACAGTGGACACAGCTTATGACATGGGCAAGTATAAATATATAAAAGAAAATCTATTTTCATTATGAGGGTGGTTAAATTGGCTTCCCAGAGAGCTTGCAGAATGTCATTCTGTGAATATATTCAAAACTTGAGAGGATAAACCCTTAATTTTCATGGTGTAAATTGGCTCATTTTGAGCAAGAGTTTGGACAAGATGACCTCCAGAGGTTTCTTCCAACCTAAGTTATTTTGTAGTTACTATTTTCATAGTGATTCTATGGGGGGGGGGAAAAAAAAAAAAAAAAAAAAAAAAAAAAAAAAAAAAAAAAAAAAAAAGTAGTGAAATGTGTAGTATTGTCATAAAATCACAACTTTTATGTTAGTCTATGGATAAAGAAATACTGGTTTCCAAACAGTTAAAACTGCAATATTCTAACTGTACCGAGAGTTTAACAGTTTTATTTTGTTTCTTTAAAAAAAAATAATGTTCTTGACTGATTATCTTCAGAAATACAAAAGATCCCAGACCTTGCAAAAAGAGAGTAGGCAGACTTTTACAGGCAGGAAACACAAAGTGTGAACTGTTAGCAGTCTCGTCAGTTTGCTTTGTGGGACAGGTCTGTCATTGCAGTATTGCATAGGTAAATAACTGTGTATGTGTGCATAATGAATAGAACTTCAGTGTAATTTTGTCCTTCTGTGCATGTAGAGAGAAGGGATAACTTGGTGAAACACAAATCAAATAAAATAAACTGTTCCTTCTGCATATGCTACTTTCATGCAAAGACCACAATATTCAATGACATGATTTTAAAATTAACAAGTATCTTAAAACCAGAAAAAAATTGCATTTTTCCCATCTATTGTACCTATTTAAATCTATCAAGTATATAAATTTGCATTTTGCAAGACAGAACAAAGAAATGCTGTCAAGCACAGTCCATAATAGATGGCCATTATACAAGCATATATTTAGAATTTATCCTGAACTTTTCAAAGGGATGCAGCTTCATCTTCACTATAATGCAACAGGGGAAAAGGGCTTAAGAGAGAAATGCAGGAAAAACAGGCTTCAGCTGTTGCTCACCAGGAGCAGAGATCAATATATCTATGAAAAACTGTACTGAATTGCTGATAAGTGACATGCTGATAGATTTCAAGTATCTGGTCTCATCATCACTACTTTGTTGCATAACTGGGTTGTTTTTTTTGGATCTTTCCCCCTTTTCCAATAGCTAGCAACAACTATAGTGGCACAAATAAAAATTCATGTACATTCATGTACAACAGTTCATCTCTCTAAGCAACCTGATCCCCTCTTTAGTGTAAAATCACAAAGCAAAAAATATTGAAATTGGGTAATTACCTCCATAGAAAAAAGAATATATGGTATGAGTTAAGAGAATTTGGTGTTTCTGTCAGATTTAAAGAACTCTGTATTCTATATAACACTAGTTATGTATATAAGGAAAACGGTGTTTTTCTTAGTTGTGACAGTTTTAAAAATAACTCAACATAATTCTTAAGATTCCCAGGATTCTTTATTTTTATGCATATAAAATTCTTTGCATTTTAGGAAGAAAAGTGGTAATAAGATTTTTTTATTTATCCAGAATAGATATCCAGAAAAGAATTTGTGCAGAGTTACAAATTGCTTTTAGCTTTATAGAATTAAAAAATTTAATATTCTTTCATACTTTGCAATTTCTCTTTCCATTTACTAAAAATCTCAATTCTTTTACTAAGAAACAATTTACGAAGAATTTTACTATATCTTTTAAAGGATTTTCCAGCCCTGTCTTATGGCACTTTCATCCCTGTTTTAAATAGATTATGTATCTCCTCCCATGGGAATTAAGACATTAAAGGGGTTGAAATTTGCCATAGATCCTAAGTAAAATGAAGTACATACACAGCTAGGAGACTGTAGCCTGTTAAAGTGTTGCAGAGAGAGAGATGCATGCTATTGTCCTCATGGAGGACCAAAACAAAGTTATGGGGTTTTGACATAAAATGCAAATACTGAGTAAATGCAGATAAGGGTTTCAAGCAGGCAATAGATTGCATGCTGTCAGAAGGAATGTGAAAAAAGGACTTGCTTTTATTAAACTCAAACTGGAACCAAAAGAAAAGTGGAGTAATTTTCAATGTTACTTAGCAAAGCCTATTTTAGGAAATGATAAAGGCAAAGCTTGGGGCCACACATTATATTTCCACAGCTTTACTTCACTGAATATAAATTGTGTTCAATGGCTTTATTTCACACATATTCCAATTGACTTAGGGGCATGACCTGCAAACAAAATGGCAGTACTGACTTAATAGTCTTGCATTTCATGCTCCTCTTAGCCACTAGGACTCATTTTAATCATCTCACCTCATTGTCCAAGAGAAATATTATCACACACAGAAAAAAATGCTGTCTAGGCTGCACATTGAAAATCAGTATTCATCACAGTATGCAGAATGCTAAGACCAGATTCAAGAGAAAACTTCAGCACTCCAAATTAATTTGCAATGAGTCTTTAGATACTGAGCAGAGTTATTATTGGTTCACCTCAGTCAAAGTTTTGAAGAAGAAAAATATATTTGCCAAGGCAGACTTACTGATTGGTATGCCAAAGTTAGGGAACTCACTGAATATTAAGAGCCAGGTATACATGGTATAAAATTACCTAAGCATTTCTTGCAAAAGGAAATTCTTCTTTTAAAATTCCTCTGGGCTATTATGAAACTTAGAGAGGACATAATTTCTGACATGGAATTTATGCATAACACCTGTGGTATGTTATACGTTGTAAAAACAGTAATTACGGGGGGAAAAAAAAAAAAAAAAAAAAAGGAGAGCAAATAAAATTACTAGCTCATTTAAAAAAAATTAAAATCCTGCTGATGAAGAAGATAATATTCCACAGTTTGTTTTAGTGAAATAATTTCATTTCACATGTTGGATAACTTAAACTTAGTAAATAATATATATGTGGGGGAAAAATGGTAATTTCCAAAAAACTATGTTTTCTAGTTGAAGTGGCAGCAAATTTTATTTATAAAATGATTATGCTGTTTCTAGATTATTACCCAAAAATCAAGTTTCTCTAACAATCTTTCTGCACAAATATAAAGGCCACTAGAATATATTCACAAATAAAGAAAAATTATATTCTGTAACCAGCAAAAAAATGAACTTTGTATAAGCAAAAAACCCCCACAAAATTAATTTTAATTAATTTGTGATTTAAAATCTATTTACTCAAGCATAAGCAGAAAACTACAGTTTTATGTTAATTATGTGCTTCCTTTCAGCCTACTATTGCAACCTTGACATCTGCTGGGAAAGTAGCATGATGAGACTCCCGGATTGCACATAGGATAACTTGCTAAACCAGGTCATAAATAGACAGACCTACCACAGGGGAGGCAATATGGGACATCATGGTCACCAGCATAAGTGAGCTGACAGGGGATGTTTAGACTGGATGCAGCCTGGGCTGCAATGTTGTGTGCTGGTGGAGTTCACAGTCATGAGGGATATGAGTCAGATGAAGAGTAAAGTCAGGCCACTGAACTGTAGAAAAACAGACTTCCAGCTTTTTAAGGAGATAGTCAATAGGACACTCTGGGAAGCTGCCATCAAGGGCAAAGGAACAGAACAGAGCTGGCAGGTTGTTAAGGAAGTTCTCCATAGAATGCAAGAGCTATGATGCCCAAATATAAGAAATCAGGCAAGGAAGTCAAGAGACCAGCATGTCTGAGCTGGCACCTGCTCGTCAAACTAAAGGGCAAGAAGCAAATGCACAGATAGTGAAAGAAAAGACAGGTATGCTGGGGAGAGTATAGGGATGCAGTCTGGTTTTAAAGTGATGAGTCAAGGAAGGGAAAAACAAAGCTTGAGCTGAACTTAGCAAGAGAGAAAATAATTAACAAGGAAGGTTTCTATAGGTATGTCTGGTAGAAAAGGAAGGTCAGAGAAGGTGTACCCCCACAATTAGCAAGGCTGCCAAACTGGTACAGATGAAAAGGCTGAGATACTCAACAACTTTTTTTCCTTCAGTCTTTAATGGAAGTCTCTCTTTTCATATCTTTTGGGTGAGTAGACATGAGACAAGGACAGGAGAGCAGAATGCTTCCCACTGTAAGTGAATATCAGGTTCATGACTGCTGGAGAATCCGATTGTACATACCTCCATGGGACCTAAAGAGGTGCATCCCAGAGTCCTGAAGGAACTGGCTGATGTACATGTCAACTCACTGTCCATGGTTTTTGAAAAGCCATGGCAGTCAGGTGAAGTCCCAAGTGACTGGAAAAAGGGAAATATTGCACCCATCTTTAAAAAGGGTAGAAGGGAGGCAACTACCAACCTGTCAATTTCATTTCTGTGCCTGGGAAGATAATGGAGCAGATACTATCCTAAGATACATGGAGGACAGGGAGGTGATTCAATACAGCCAGCATGGCTTCACCGAGGGCAAGTCTTGACTGACCAACTTAGTGGCATCCTATGATGGAGATTTCATCTGTCTAGATTTCTGTAATTATTTTGGCATGGTCCCCACAACATCCTTCTCTGTAAATTGGAGAGAAATTGATTTGATAGGTGGACTGTTTGGTGGATAAGGACTTGTATTGGGATTTCCAATACCTCTGAGGGGCCAGCCCTGGCAGACAAATGGCTTAAATCACATAGTGAGATGGCATGGTCGAGTGTGTCTTGAAAAATCAAAAGGTTTTAATAACATAAAAAAATAATAATACAAAACAAAAGATCAAAGCCAAACACAGTATAGGGACAGGTCCCACATACCTGTTACAATACCTCGAGAATGCCTGGAGCCCGTTTGTTTTTGCTCTTTTCTATTTAATGATCGAGGAGGGTTCTAATGGCAAACTGCCAATAAGGAGACCTACAGGATTTGAAGAGCAGTGACAAGGTCCAACAGGTGCTTTTCTCTTGGCATTGAGCCAATTACAAAGAGAAAGACACAGAACGTTCTAGTTAAACTTCCTAAAATGTCCAAAGGCAAACCGAAACCCTTTTCCTTTTACAGAAATGCCCACTCGGGGGTGGAGGGTGCATTACTACAGACTTGGTTGGATGGTTACATCCAGAAACTAGTGGTCAATAGCTCTGTGTCCAGATGGAGACCTGTGACAAGTGGTGCTCCTCAGGGATCTGTGTTAGGACCATTACTCATTTCTATCTTCACCAATGACATAGAAAAGGGATCAAGTGCACTCTCAGCAAATTTGCAGATGACACCAAGCTGAGTGGTGTGGTTGACATTTCTGCTATCCAGAGGGACCTGGGTAAACTTGAAAAGTGTGCCCATGGAAACCCCATAAAATGTAACAAGTTTAAATGCAAGGTGCTGCACCTGAGTCAAGACAACCCCCAGAATCAACCTGGACTGGGGGATGACAGATTGAGAGCAGCCCTGTCGAGAAGGACTTGGGGGTGCTGGTGGATGAGAGACAGGACATGACCCAGCAATGTGCACTTGCAGCTCAGAAACCAAACATGTCCTGGGCCACATCCAAAGCAGCGTGGCCAGCACGGCAAAGGAGGGGATTCTGCCCCTCTGCTCTGGTGAGAACTCACCTTAGGTGCTGCATGCAGCTCAGGAGGTTTGGAACTGGATGGCCCCTTCCAACACAGGTTATTTTTCTATGATTCTATGATTCATTCTGACTTTATCCTGAATTAGAGTTCCAGAAGTTGTATAAGAATTCAATGTAAGAAAACTCAAAGCAAGAACTTTTGGAACAGATATTTTGTTTTAAAGAAAAATATTTTCAGTCATCCCCACCCATCCCCTCATGTGTTCTACTTATTCATCCTTTTATACTAGGTATATATTCAATCAGAGGTATATATTCAATCAGGTCACCATTACTTGAGGTGATGCAGTAGGTAAGTTTGCCAGCTATTGAGTCATCTCTTAGTTTCTTCTTGACTGGTGACAATGAACTGATTTTTTGGCTAAAATATTGTCTATTTCTCATGAGTCAACACTGATATTTCATCCCCAAGGCTTTCTATCCCCCACTTCACTCCCTATAAATCTTAAGGCAAGGTTGGTGTCCGTTGCCTTATTTTCCATTTCTTGTGATTAAAGTCTTTTTTTGGTTGAAATGACAAGAAGAGGAATCACACTTGCAAGATCTCCATCCATCTTCTGTAACACTGTAGATCTTCTACTGAAACATCATGGGTACTGTAGTCTTGTTGCAAACATACCTTCTCAGTGCTCACCAGCTTATTGTGGTCAGCCATGTCCTGATTCTAAATACATGCAAATTTTTCCCTCTGTTATTTCTTCTGATACCTAAAAGCCTATGCATTCCCATTCAGACTTCCCTTATACCAGAATTTACAGGTGTCTGCAGAACATGTTTGCCCCATGCACAGTCTTTCAGACAAGGACAGTTGTATGCAAAATGACAATACATGAAGAGAATCATGGTCTTTTTTACTTAAACGTATTGACACAAGTTTGTTCTACACAGGAAGTGTTTTGAACACAGTTAAAGTAAATGGCATCTGTTACAAGCCAGTTTAATCACAGAGTATAGAGAACTAACTCTTTGTGAATAAAACAGGAAGCACTTTGAAGGTTTTAAATACTGCACCCCAAAAATGAAGGAAAAACCAAACAAGATTAAACGTTGATGCTCAAAAATTTATGATGATCAAAAAATTGGTATATATTTTTATTTAATAGTAAATGAGGCAAAGAAAAAGAAAGTAGAGAGAAGTTAGAAAAAACTAAGCTTACTTTAAAATCATAGGATAGGTCAGTACTGCTCTGTGCTACCTTTGTTGCTGCTGAGACAGGGTAACAGGGAAACAAACAGTTGTTTGTTTGTTTGTTTGTTTGTTTTTCCAGTTTGAAGAGTCTCACCGGCCTCCTCCAATCTGGGGACCAGTTTGGCTGGGATGCAGCAGCCCATCCTCTGGAATGCAGGTGCAGAGCCTGATGGCTGCAGCCGAACCTTTGCTCACTCGTGGAGCTCTCGGCAGCGGACACAGGAGCAGGGTGGGGGTTCCACAACTCACTCAGGACTTTGGTCCAGGGATGCAGCTTCATGGGGCTCTCCCCAGGTGGGCAGGGTACTCCCTCCTGGGGCCCTCAGGGTGTCCTCACAGCAGGCAGTGGTGGGGAGTGGGGGGAAGGAGAAGGTCAGGGATTCTGCCCCTCCCTTTCCCTTCCATGTTTTGCACCAGTTTTGTCTCTTTTTATGGGCCTCAAGGCGGGCTACTCACAGTTCATCCTGCACTGTTTTCAGGTGTTCAAGAGTGATTATGATAAGCAGACATAATGACAAAGCACTTTTTGAAGGCTTTCCCTTATTATCAGGCTCTTAACAGCATCTTAACCACAGAACTGTTGCCTCAAAAAATCTTAGTCCATGTGTTAGAAATCTGTCAATTGTATTCTTCTGGGTGTTTTGAATATTATTAAACTATGATAAAAAGCAGGTTTGCTACTTTTTCTGGCTGTTAAAAACCATAGACACGAAGAACTAGAGATGACTGAATATAATGCTTCCATGTGTGTAAAGTTTTACTGTCCAAGTCTGTTCTGGTGCCTGTCTCTTCAGTATCAGTTTCCTAATAGTTCCGTCTTTCTTGTTGCAGACTCTGCAAAATTCTTTTTTATATTCTTATGATACGCCAAGGACCAGTCAGAACTATTTCTTCTAAAAGTCAATGGAACACATTCTCTTCAGTGGCTCTTTATTGGGTAATTGAACTAAGAGGAAAAAAAAACAAACCAAACCAAACCAAACCAAACCAAAAAAAAACAAAACAAAAAAAAAAAAAAACCAAAACAAAACAAAACAAAACAAAAAAACACAAAAAAAAAAAAAAAAAAAAAAACACCAAAAACTAGACAGCTATACTTCAAAGCTCTTATTGACTTAGAGCAGTTTTGCTACAATCATCTAAACATTTTGGAAGATGTGTATACCTTAGTTCTTTTTTTTTTTTTTCTCTCTCTTTTTTTTTAAGAAAAATGAACAAAACCAGTTACCTTTCGTGTCTCACAGCTTTTCCTATTTTGTCATTCTCCAACACTGTTTGTTTCCTCAGCTAGTCTTTTATGTGTTTTTCATAAAAGGTAATGCTATATACTAAAGATAATGTGATGTTAGCAAAACTGACAAGGGGGGAATAATTTCATTATTTATAAGGTGAAGTACATCCTGTAACTCAGCTTTATATTTGCCTTTTTATTTTCTTTCCTTTATTATAATATTGAATCATTGACGTGATTTACAGTCCTTTAAATTGATAAGACAGATATTTTCTATTTTTGTCTCTCAATCTTATTTTATCTGCTGCTTTATATTATATTGTTTTTCTTTTTTGTTAACTTGATCTTACTAAATTAGAGTCAAGAGTGATTTTGACAAGCTGATTCAGATCTGTCTTTGAAAGTGTTTAGTCTTCCGATTTATGTGGTATCTGCAAAATGTCAAAGAGCATTTCGCACTCTGTTGTCTGAATCATTCATGAAAACAGTGATTTGAACTGAGTCCATCCCAAGCTTTTGCAAGGATCTCACATCATATGTTCACACAGCCTGAGTGAATTTGAAATATCTGTCAGCTGAATAAGACCTGCTGTGCACTCATAGTGTTTTTTATCTAGGCTGTTGAACTTCTTTCTGAACTGAAAAATACTGGAGAGCAGCATGATTTTAGAGAACAGATAGGTGTCAAGTGGCTGTGCTTTCTTCAAGGGACTGGACATTATGAGTGGTTCTATTCTGTTTTTCCTTCAGGGCTTTTGAAGGCATAGCCCTTATCCCATACCTTTTTTCATGTCTTTTACTGGCTTATTTTATGCATGTGATTAACTGATACCATATGACATTTCCTTTCCTCACCTGCTCCAGTACTTTTCTTTATACCTTGTGAAGTTCTACAAGCTATAACAACCAGTCAAGTACATCTTCTAAGAAAAGGTTATTGACAGAATTTAACTTCAAAACTTGTTTATAAAAACGGTGCTTGAACCAGAGTACTGTTTTATTTTCCAGATTGCTGTCCTTTCTTTGGCAATCCAAGTTACTCAAGTTTGCTTAAAAGTTAGGATTGCAAGGTATATACATGTATGTATGTGCAGAAGTCTGTGTACATATGCATATATAACATTTATACGTACATGTGTACATGCACATACACACATCACAGAATCACAGCATAACAGATTATTCTGAGTTGGAAGGGACTCACTAGGATTATCAAAGTCCAGCTCCAGACCCTGCACAATAATAACACCATGTGCCTGAGACTGTTCTTTAAACGTTTGAGTCCTGAACTCTACCGTACCTAGTGCTGTGACCACTTCCCTGGGGACCCTGTTCCAGTGTCCAACCACCCTCTAGGGGAAGAAGCTTTTTTCTAAAATCCAACCTAAACCTCCCCTGAAACAATTTCAGGCAGCTCCCTTGGGTCCTGTCATTGGCCACCACAAAGAAAAAAGTTCAGTGCCTACCCCTCCTCTTCATCTCATAAGAACATTATAGATTGCAGTGAGATCTCCCGTCAGTATCTGCTTCTCCAGGCTGAACAGACCAAGTGACCTCAGCTGCTTCTCATACAGCTTCCCCTCCAGCCCCTTCACCATCTCCACTGGCCTCCTTTGGACACTCTCTAAGAGCTTAATTAATGTATTTTCTATATTGTGTCACCCAAACCTGTCCTCAGCACTCAAGGTGAGGCCGCCCCAGTGCAGAGCAGAGCAAAACAATCTCCTCCCTTGCCTGGCTGGCGATGCTGTACCTGATGTACTCCAGGAAAGGGTTGTCCCTTCTGGCTGCCAGGGCACTGCTGGCTAATGTTCAACTTTCCATGGACAAGGACCCCTATGTCCCTTTCCATGGCACTGCTTTCCAGCCTCTTATTCCCCAGTCTGTATAACATCCAGGGTTGTCCCATCCCAGGTGCAGAATCTGACACTTTCCGTTGTTAGACCTCAATATGGTCAGTGATTTCCCTGGTCTCTATTTGGTGTCTCTGCAGAACCACCCTGTCTTGAAGGGAGTCAACAGTTCCTCCTAATTTTGTAATGCAAACTTAATTAGTATCCTTTCAAGCCCTGCATCCAGGTTGTTTAGGTAGATTATATGTATATATATATAAAAACATGCATACATACTGTTTGTATGGTTAAGGGTTCTCTTTTTCTAACTAAATTTTAATGAAGGTATTTCCCTTTTGAACACTTAGGCCTTGTATTAACAGCACAACTGTATTTCAAAGCAGAAAACCAATACATAACAAAATATATAATTACAAATAATAAAAATCTCAGGGGGTTGGGCAGAACTGCAATTTTTTTAGATATCAGGAAAAAACATTGTCTTATGTGAAGTTTTACGTTTCAGAACTTAATTGATAAGGATAAAATATCACATTCTACCGTGTTTGATATTAGCAACTCTTCTCATGTTCTGATTCTATTTTCTTCCTCTTTCTCCTCACCGACTGTCTTCTATTCATGACACTAAACTCTGGTTATCAGACTGTTCACAAGAACATGAGTCTTTGCTTTCTTCTTTCTAGATTAATTATATTTGACTTAAGTAACTGTAATTATCAACTTATCAGGTACATTTGGTGGCCTGTTTTTTTGGAATAGGCTATGGCTTGTTAAGTTCTATGTTGTATGATTGTTGATCAAAATTGTTATTACCAGTTGCTGTAATAATCATTTACACTATAACCCAGAGGGCTGTTGCAGCATACATGTTAGATCACTACTTACATCAATTATTTTCCTGCCATAAAATAATTATAAAACCTTTAAAGTTGTATGACATTAAACTGGCTGGTGGGAGCCAGTGTTCTAGAGTTTTTTGATATTCAGAAGGATCTGCATATTACATATGTCAATGGAGGAATCTTCCCCTTTGGATTATCATTCTGAAGTCACATTGATGGTTGGCCACTGGGGTGGTCAAAATTACCTTTTACCACATCACATTGCACCCTTCAAATTGTGACTTTTATGATCCCATTAGTGATGTAGCAAGTTCAGATTGGATTTTTAACCTTATTCTATTGCTAATCATGGCTAGGTTATGAATGAGTAATTTTGCTTAACAATTAATACAAAAAATCTAAGTACTATATTTTTATGATACTACAAAAAATAATCTCAGCCTCCTTGTAATTACAGGTAAAATGCATTTTCAGTTCAGCCTAAATTCAAAACCTTCAACAAACACCTTCACTGAAATCAGAGGACATGAACAGAAAATGGTTTAGTTGTTGAGCTCAGGAAGACCAAGGCCTACTTTTTGCTTTTATACTGTGTTGTGCAATAATTTAATCCCTTATGTTAGGATGTCTTAGACATACTCAATATTCTTTAAATCTTTTGTTCAAGCTGGGCCTATAGGGCTGCATTTTTCTGGCTTCTCTATGAGGTCTCATGTGGCACTCTGTAAAAAGCTTTATTAAAGTAAAGCGATCTCATCTTCTACTTCCTTCTTATCCATTATACTGAAAGTTACTGTGTCAAAGGAGGAAATTAGATTGTTTTGACATGATTTACTCTTGAGAGAACTGTGTTGGTTGTTTTCCATCACCTTTTTATTTTCCTGTAGAGTGGTTATAAATTGGCTGTTTAATAACTTCTCCCAGTATCTTTGCACATACTGAAAGTACTGTGACTGGTCAGGGGTTTCTCAAGTTTTCCCTTTCCTCATGGAATGTAATGGCTTGCCCTGCTTCAGTCCCCTGAAGAGAGCTCCCCCTTTCTCTTCTGCAAGATCTCAAAGGTAATGACTTTGATTCAGATACTACTTTGGTTATTTTAAGTGTTCAATTTTTTATTCCTTCCTTCATCCTGCTCCAACTAATTGTACCAAATATATTTAAATACCTTTTACGATAATATTTTATGATGTTTCTCCATTTCTAGGAATTTCCACTTATTCTCAATAATTGTGACTTATTTGGTAGGGTATTTTTTGATGGTAAGTAAAATCTTGTTATGCCATTCATCTGATCTCAAAAATGGATGTAAACTTCTGTGAAAAAAAAAACCAAAAAAACAAAAACAAAAAACCCACCTTCAAACCCCACCCCCCCCACCCCCCCCCCCCCCCCCCCCAAATTAACTTGTTATTTCAGGGATTTTCTTCCTTTCTTTTTCTTTATAATTTTGAGCCTAAACCTCTTGTGACCATCACTACTAGTTTACACTTTCTAATCCTTAGCCACCTCCTGTCAGTTGTATTTGAGACTGGAGACAGCTGTTTCCTAAACGACCTCCCAGTTCACATTCTCCCCATTGTATTCTCGAACTTCTGTAAGACATTGTGTCTGTCTTACTTTCTAACAGGTATTGGATAATTAAGGCTTCCCTTTATCACTGGCACTCACTTTTTCTGTTCCCAAAAATATCTCATTTCCTGCCTGTGGTACAGTGGTTTAAAAGTGTCTCTCATCATTACAAACATTTGTTCTTTGCTTTCTATATTTATTAAAAAAAAAAAAAAAAAAAGACAAACAAACAAACAACCTACCAAAAAACAAAACAAAAACAACAAAAAACAAACAAACAAAAAACCCACAAACACAAAACCCCCCCAAAACTAAAAAACCCCAAAATCTTAACCCAAAACTGTTTAATCTAATGTTGTGTTTTTAGAACAAATATATATATATATATATATATATAACTTTACCTCTGTTTTTAGTTCCATATTTGTCCTTATAAATTCTAATCTGGGATGTGTTTTCACAACGTGGGAAAAAAAAAATACATTAATTCCACAGAAAATGGTTCATCCTTGTACAAGTAAATATAACTTTTTATGTCCTTTGCTCTTACCATGACCACAAATGCAAATGAGATTGAGTAAATCTGCAGCATATGTTACCTCTAGTTACTGCAGTTCATTTATCTAATCCTAAATATACCTCATTATTTGAGTAAGTTCCAAGATTAAAAGTCTTTAGATAGAGTAGCTGCTATTAATTACCAGGACCTATTACTGGTGCATTTGTTTTTCCTGCACTTCTCTGTCCTTATAGGACAGAGAAGAGCACAACAATAGAGGAAAAATAGCTACTGAGAAGTTTTTGTACAACTTCCTTTTAAGGTGTTTCTGTATTAATTATGTAAGTTTGACTGATAGTAATTTCTTATTTATTACTTTTTTACTTATTAAAATCCCATGTGTAATGGTATATGTTTTTTTCTAACGCATGAAGAAGTAATTGCTTCAACCTGAACAATTCAATTAGGAAATACCTGTCAGATCATGTGTAATGTTTGATCGAAACTCCTTTCCAAGTAATGTACACCTAGGTAAGCTGAAAGTCACATTACTAAGGGTGAGATATCCAGACTTGGATGTCACTTTGTAGGATAATTTTTTAGAAATTAAAACAAAGGGGGAGCTTCCCAAAATGTTAGTACATTTTGTCTGATTGGCCTCCTTTTCTTTTTTCTTCCTTTCTTTTCTTTTCTTTTCTTTTCTTTTTCTTTTTTC